>NC_092157.1:3994337-4086837 GCF_045791955.1 Oncorhynchus clarkii lewisi
TGGTCCAAGGACTGTAACTACGCTTTTGAGTCCGCTAAAGCGCTACTTTGTAGTGCCCCAGTGCTTGCCGCCCCCAACTTTGACAAACCTTTTAAGTTGGAGGCAGATGCTAGTATAGTGGGGGTGGGAGCGGTTCTCTTACAGGAAGATGAAGACGGAGTGGATCGGCCCGTCAGTTTCTTCTCCCGTAAGTTCAACTCGTGTCAGTCAAGATACTCTACAATTGAACAAGAGACGCTGGCTTTATTGCTAGCCTTACAGTTCTTTGAGGTATATGTGGGCTCCAGTGCCTTGCCTGTTATGGTCTTCACAGACCATAATCCATTGGTGTTCTTGAAGCAAATGTACAACCAGAACCGCCGCCTTATGCGGTGGGCTCTGATTGTACAAGGATATAATGTACAGATAGCTTATGTGAAGGGCTCGGCGAATATGGTTGCTGACGCTCTATCGCGGGTTTACTAACTTGGGAAGCGATGGCTTTTGTTATTGCAAAACTAGGTTTGCAATGTTTGTGGTAGGCGTGTTACGTTCCCCAGATTATGTGTTGTAGTTTGTGTATTTGCATGTGTTTTATTTCAGGAAATGGCTTCCTGAAATCCCTCAAGCAGCTGATTGGTCGACTCCAGGGCTAATTGGAGAGCTGACCCCGCCCCCTCGTCAAGACGCAGCTGTCTCCAATTACCCATTCAATCTGAAGCTATATAAAAGCCAGTGTTCTGTTCAGCAGAGAGAGATTTGCTGGGAGGTCATTGCATAGGGATTTTGCTAGAGAGATTTGCTAGAGATTTGCTGGGAGGTCATTGCAGAGCGATTGTTTGTGATAGAGAGTTTTTGCTAGAGGTTGATCTTGCTGGGAGTTCATTGCTGGGAGTTCATTGTTGGTATGTTCTGTGAGTTTGTTGCTCAGGTAGAGCTTATTTGATGTCCTTTGTTTTTTAGTTTGTTTGTGAAATTGTTATTCCCATGTTTCATTTGTTCCCAGGGGAGAAGGGGAAGGCACCTTGGGAGTGCTTAGGCAAGAGGCCCGCGGGCATACATATACCCGTAGTATATTCACTGTCTAGGCACACTAGGTAAGACCTGGGCTGACCACTCCCTGTATTTTGGTTAGGGCACCAGGTGGTGCTAAATTAGGTAAGTAGTGGGTAGGCAGGTAAGATAGGAGAGGGGGGGCTTTGAGATTTACTTTCTTTGCTTTGGTTCCGTCTAGCCCCTTTTCCCCATATTACCGTGTAAAGGAATAAAGTCCTTGTAAACGGTACCACATTCTGCCTGTTGTCATCCTTACTCGCACCTACAGTCCATACCCTTTTCACTTCAGAGAGTTTAGTTGTAGCAGGGTGTTGCGTTCCCTCTCCATATAGGCGTGCGTAACAAACAACACCCACAACATCTCCAGTCTGTTTACTTCATAAACAACACCCACAACATCTCTGGTCTGTTTACTTCATAAACAACACCCACAACATCTCCAGTCTGTTTACTGCATAAACAACACCCACAACATCTCTGGTCTGTTTACCGCATAAACAACACCCACAACATCTCTGGTCTGTTTCCTGCATAAACAACACCCACAACATCTCCAGTCTGTTTGTGTGTTCAGTAGTATCTATATACAGCTGCACCCCCTCCTTTGAGTCTTCAATGGCACCCTAATCCCTATATAATACACTACTTTGGATGCATTGTCCAGTGCATTCGGAAAGTATTCAGAAGCCTTGACTTGTTCCACATTTTGTTGTGTTGCAGCCTTATTCTAAATTTTTTTTTAATCGTCCCCCTCCTCATCAATGACAGCATTGAGTCGTCTTGGGTGTGATGTTATAAGTTTGACACACCTGTATTTGGGGAGTTTCTCCCATTCTTCTCTGCAGATCCTCTCAAGCTCTGTCAGGTTGGATGGGGAGCGTTGCTGCACAGCTATTTTCAGGTCTGTGCAGAGATGTTAGATTGAGTTCGAGTCCGCGCTCTGGCTGGGCCACTCAAGGACATTCGAAGCCACTCCTGTGTTGTCTTGGCTGTGAGCTTAGGGTCTTTGCCCTGTTGGAAGGTGAAACTTTGCCCCAGTCTGAGGTCCTGAGCGCTCTGGAGCAGATTTTCATCAAGAATCTCTCTGTACTTTGCTCCGTTCATCTTTCCCTCACTCTTGACTAGTCTCCCTGCCACTGAAAAACATCCCCACAGCATGATGCTGCCACCACCATGTTTCACCGTAGGGATGGTGCCAGGTTTCCTCCAGAAGTGACGCTTGGCATTCAGGCGAAACAGTTCAATCTTGTTTTCATCAGACCAGAGAATCTTTTTTTCTCTTTAGGTACCTTTTGGCAAACTCCAAGCAGACGGTCGTGTGCCTTTTACTGAGGAGTGGCTTCCGTCTGGCTTCCACAGAGGATCTCTGAAGCTCTGTCAGAGTGACCATCAGGTTCTTGGTCACCTCCCTGACCAAGGCCCTTCTCCCCCGATTGATCAGTTTGTCCGGGCGGCCAGCTCTAGGAAGAGTCTTGGTGGTTCCACATTTCTTCCATTAAAGAATGATGGAGGCCATTGTGTTCCTGGGGACCTTCAATACTGCAGACATTTTTTGGTAACCTTCCCCAGATCTGAGCCTCGACACAATCCTGTCTCGGAGCTCTATAGACAATTCCTTTGACCTCATGACTTGGTTTTTGCTCTGACATGCACTGTCAACTGTGGGACCTTATATAGACAGGTGTGTGCCTTTCCAAACCATGTCCAATCAATTGAATTTACCACAGGTGGGCTCCAATCAAGTTGTAGAAACATCTCAAGGATGATCAATGGAAACAGGATGCACCTGAGATCAATATCGAGTCTCATAGCAAAGGGTCTGAATACTTATGTAAATAAGGTATTTCTGTTTTTTATCATTTAATTAATTTGCAAACATTTCTAAAAACCTGTTTTCCCTTTGTCAATCTGGGGTATTGTGATGTCATTATGGGGTATTGTGATGTCATTATGGGGTTTTGTGATGTCATTATGAGGTATTGTGATGTCATTATGGGGTATTGTGATGTCATTATGGGGTATTGTGATGTCATTAGGGGGTATTGTGTAACGATTCTCTTCTTGTGAAGTAGAGGCGGACCAAAGCGCAGCGTGGTGGTTGTTCATTGTATTTTATTACGACACTATACATGAACAAACTAACGAAAAAACAAGAAACGTGAGAACTCAAAACCTAATACAGCCTATCTGGTGAACACTACACAAAGACAGGAACAATCACCCACAAACAAACAGTAAAACCCAGGCTACCTAAGTATGATTCTCAATCAGAGACAACTAATGACACCTGCCTCTGATTGAGAACCATACTAGGCCGAAAACATAGAACTGCCCCAAAACATAGAAAAACAAACATAGACTGCCCACCCAACTCACGCCCTGACCATACTAAATAAATACAAAAACAAAGGAAATAGAGGTCAGAACGTGACAGTACCCCCCCCCAAAGGTGCGGACTCCGGCCGCAAAACCTTGACCTATAGGGGAGGGTCTGGGTGGGCGTCTGTCCGCGGTGGCGGCTCTGGCGCGGGACGCGGACCCCACTTCGCCATTGTCTCAGTCCGCCTTATTGTCCGCCTCCGTGGCTTACTCACCATGCCCACCCCTCTCAATGACCCCACTGGACAGAGGGGCTGCTTGGGACAGAGGGGCAGCTTCTCGGGACAGAGGGACAGCTGCTCGGGACAGAGGGACAGCTGCTCGGGACAGAGGGACAGCTGCTCGGGACAGAGGGACAGCTGCTCGGGACAGAGGGACAGCTGCTCCGGGCGGAGGGGCTCTAGCGGCCCCTGGCTGACTGACGGCACTGGCGGCCCCTGGCTGACTGGCGGCCCCTGGCTGACTGGCGGCACTGGCGGCCCCTGGCTGACTGGCGGCGCTGGCGCTGGGCTGACTGGCGGCACTGGCGGCCCCTGGTTGACTGGCGGCACTGGCGGCCCCTGGCTGACTGGCGGCACTGGCGGCCCCTGGCTGACTGGCGGCACTGGCGGCCCCTGGCTGACGGGCGGCACTGGCGGCCCCTGGCTGACGGGCGGCACTGGCGGCTCCTGGCTGACGGGCGGCATTGGCGGCTCCGGGCAGACGGGCGGCACTGGCGGCGCTGGGCAGACGGGCGGCACTGGCGGCGCTGGGCAGACGGGCGGCACTGGCGGCGCTGGGCAGACGGGCGGCACTGGCGGCGCTGGGCAGACGGGCGGCACTGGCGGCGCTGGGCAGACGGGCGGCGCTGGCGGCGCTGGGCAGACGGGCGGCGCTGGCGGCGTTGGGCAGACGGGAAGCTCCGATGGCGCTGGGCAGACGGGAAGCTCCGGCAGAGGCGCCGGACAGGCGGGAGGCTCCGGCAGAGGCGCCGGACAGGCGGGAGGCTCCGGCAGAGGCGCCTGACAGGCGGGAGGCTCCGGCAGAGGCGCCGGACAGGCGGGAGGCTCCGGCAGAGGCGCCGGACAGGCGGGAGGCTCCGGCAGAGGCGCCGGACAGGCGGGAGGCTCCGGCAGCGGCGCCGGACAGGCGGGAGGCTCCGGCAGCGGCGCCGGACAGGCGGGAGGCTCCGGCAGAGGCGCCGGACAGGCGGGAGGCTCCGGCAGCGGCGCCGGACAGGCGGGAGGCTCCGGCAGAGGCGCCGGACAGGCGGGAGGCTCCGGCAGCGGCGCCGGACAGGCGGGAGGCTCCGGCAGCGGCGCCGGACAGACGGGAGACTCCGGCAGCGCTGGAGAGGAGGAAGGCTCTGGTAGCGCCGGAGAGGCGGGAGACTCCGGCAGCGCTGGAGAGGAGGAAGGCTCTGGACGGATGGGCCGGAGAGACAGCCTGGTACGGGGAGCTGCCACCGGAGGGCTGGGGTGTGGAGGTGGTGACGGATAGACCGGGCCGTGCAGGCGCACTGGAGCTCTTGAGCACCGAGCCTGCCCAACCTTACCCGGTTGAATGGTCCCGGTCGCCCTGCCAGTGCGGCGAGGTGGAATAGCCCGCACTGGGCTATGCAGGCGAACCGGGAACACCGTGCGCAAGGCTGGTGCCATGTAAGCCGGCCCAAGGAGACGCACTGGAGACCAGATGCGTAGAGCCGGCTTCATGGCACTTGGCTCGATGCCCACTCTAGCCCGGCCGATACGCGGAGCTGGAATGTACCGCACCGGGCTGTGCACCCGCACTGGGGACACCGTGCGCTCCACAGCATAACACGGTGCCTGCCCGGTCTCTCTAGCCCCCCGGTAACCACAGGAAGTTGGCTCAGGTCTCCTACCTGGCGTAGCCATACTCCCTGTTAGCCCCCCCCCAAGAAATTTTTGGGGCTGACTCCCGGGCTTCCATCCACGACGCCGCGCTGCCTCCTCATACCAGCGCCTCTCCGCTTTCGCCGCCTCCCGTTCTTCCTTGGGGCGGCGATATTCTCCTGGCTGAGCCCAAGGTCCTTTACCGTCTAATTCGTCCTCCCATGTCCATACCTCCTCGCGCTGCTCCTGCTGCTGCTTTCTCCTTTGCCCATTACCACACCGCTTGGTCCTGTTGTGGTGGGTGATTCTGTAACGATTCTCTTCTTGTGAAGTAGAGGCGGACCAAAGCGCAGCGTGGTGGTTGTTCATTGTATTTTATTACGACACTATACATGAACAAACTAACGAAAAAACAAGAAACGTGAGAACTCAAAACCTAATACAGCCTATCTGGTGAACACTACACAAAGACAGGAACAATCACCCACAAACAAACAGTGAAACCCAGGCTACCTAAGTATGATTCTCAATCAGAGACAACTAATGACACCTGCCTCTGATTGAGAACCATACTAGGCCTAAAACATAAAACTGCCCCAAAACATAGAAAAACAAACATAGACTGCCCACCCAACTCACGCCCTGACCATACTAAATAAATACAAAAACAAAGGAAATAGAGGTCAGAACGTGACATATTGTGATGTCATTATGGGGTATTGTGTGCAGATTGATGAGGAAAATGTTTTATTTAATCCATTTTACAATAAAGCTGCAACGTAAAGAATTTAGGGAAAAAGTCAAGGGGTCTGAATACCTTCTGAATGCACTCTATAGGGGATAGGCATGTGGCACATAATCTCTGACTCTTGACTGAAGGCACTCAGCCTCCTCGTCTCCCCGTCCTTGGGATTCAAAGATAAATAATGACATTAATTAGGGAGCCGATCGATAAACGGGTGAATTATAAACTTGGCTGACACCATAAGATTCCCTCTCTCTCTCTTCCCTCCGTCTGACCGCCACAGTGTTTCCATCCAACACAGCTCCTTGACACACATGGGAGCGGAGGGATCGCTTACACACACACACACACACACACACACACACACACACACACACACACACACACACACACACACACACACACACACACACACACACACACACACACACACACACACACACACACACACAGACTCAAGGCCATAATGTGCTTACCTGTGGTTGAGGAATTGAGCAATGAGTGATGTCATCGGTTGAGAGGAGAATAAGAGAACAGAGAGAAAGACGACATGTTAGTTGACAACATGGCTGTTTCTGAGAATATTACTGGCTATAAAACCCTGTCCTTGGTCCCTCTCATTGATTTTCAGAATTGATGAGGTCAGAGTTGTACCCTGGGGTGTGATGAGGTCAGAGTTGTACCCTGGGGTGTGATGAGGTCAGAGTTGTACCCTGTGGTTTGATGAGGTCAGAGTTGTACCCTGGGGTGTGATGATGTCAGAGTTTTACCCTGGGGTTTGATGAGGTAAGAATTTTGTCCTGTGGTGTGATGAGGTAAGAGTTTTACCCTGGGGTTTGATGAGGTCAGAGTTGTACCCTGGGGTTTGATGAGGTGAGAGTTTTACCCTGGGGTTTGATGAGGTCAGAGTTGTACCCTGGGGTGTGATGAGGTCAGAGTTGTACCGTCGGGCGTGATGAGGTCAGAGTTGTACCCTGGGGTGTGATGAGGTCAGAGTTGTACCCTGGGGTGTGATGAGGTGAGAGTTTTACCCTGGGGTTTGATGAGGTCAGAGTTGTACCCTGGGGTGTGATGAGGCCAGAGTTGTACCCTGGGGTGTGATGAGGTCAGAGTTGTACCCTGGGGTTTGATGAGGTCAGAGTTGTACCCTGGGGTTTGATGAGGTCAGAGTTTTACCCTGGGCTGTGATGATGTCAGAGTTTTACCCTGGGGTTTGATGAGGTAAGAATTTTATCCTGGGGTGTGATGAGGTAAGAGTTTTACCCTGGGGTTTGATGATGTCAGAGTTTTACCCTGGGGTTTGATGAGGTGAGAGTTTTACCCTGGGGTGTGATGAGGTCAGAGTTGTACCCTGGGGTGTGATGAGGTCAGAGTTGTACCGTCGGGCGTGATGAGGTCAGAGTTGTACCCTGGGGTGTGATGAGGTCAGAGTTGTACCCTGGGGTGTGATGAGGTGAGAGTTTTACCCTGGGGTTTGATGAGGTCAGAGTTGTACCCTGGGGTGTGATGAGGTCAGAGTTGTACCCCGGTGTGTGATGAGGTCAGAGTTGTACCCTGGGGTGTGATGATGTCAGAGTTGTACCCTGGGGTGTGATGATGTCAGAGTTGTACCCTGGGGTTTGATGAGGTCAGAGTTGTACCCTGGGGTGTGATGATGTCAGAGTTTTACCCTGAGGTTTGTAAGCAGAGGGAGCTTAATCTGTTGACGCAACCTTTGTGTCCCTAATTGCATCGTATTCCCTTTATAGTGCACTCCGTTTGACCAGAGGGGGTCCAATGTATTACACCATATGAGGAATAGGGTCCAAATTCTGGGAGATACTCAACCTTTCCTGCTTCCTTAAAAGTCAAACACTACTCCCTTTGTTCGTCTCCTTTCTTTTAGGATCACGGATAGGTGAATGGACTGAGAGGCAAGAAGTAGAAAAACGCCATTAGAAGTGGTTGGTGTCCCATACGGCCCATATATGCCACTATATCGTGCCCTACTGAACCCTGGTTGAAAATAATGCAATTATAAAGCAAACAGGGTGTGGAATGGAACTGAACCAAGGAGAAACCTGCTCAACACCAAGGCTGACCTGCTGGGGGAAGTGTGGGAATGATCGATGCTCCCCAAAGAGCTAAAGCATTTAAGACAAGGAGGGCTTTCATCCATCAGTGCTTTCAAATCTTAGTCTCTAGAGGAATGAGGAAGGGAAACCAGGTAAGACTGTTGGAACACAGCCCATACGGTCAAAAGCAAGAAGCCAATAGGACATGCTGCTTAACCTTCCCCTTTTTACTGTATCACAGTCTACTTGACCACTTCCTGGGAAAATTGGAAAACACTAAACAAACCGTCTATCCAAAACAGAGATGTATGGATAAACCACTTCTCCAATCTTTTTGGCTCTATAACAAAGAATGAACCTTCTGGCAAGGAAGTGGTTTAAAAAAGTTACCCTGCTACGGTATCTAGCGCTTTACCGTGGGTGAGGGGTAGAGCCAGCATGATAGCAGAGAGGAGAACAGCGTGGTAACTGTCCATGTTTTATTTATTAAACTGAACACAAAAATAACAAAGGAGAAAACACTGTGTCTCTGTGTGTGTCTCAGTCTATACTGTGTGTCTCTGTGTGTGTCTGTCTATACTGTGTGTGTGTGTCTGTCTATACTGTGTGTGTGTCTCTGTGTGTGTCTCAGTCTTTGATGTGTGTGTGTCTCAGTCTATACTGTGTGTCTCTGTGTGTGTCTGTCTATACTGTGTGTGTGTGTCTGTCTATGCTGTGTGTGTGTCTCTGTGTGTGTCTCAGTCTTTGATGTGTGTGTGTCTCAGTATATACTGTGTGTGTGTGTCTGTCTATGCTGTGTGTGTGTCTCTGTGTGTCTCAGTTTATGATGTGTGTGTGTCTCAGTCTATACTGTGTGTGTGTCTCAGTGTGTGTCTCAGTCTATACTGTGTGTGTGTCTCAGTGTGTGTCTCAGTCTATACTGTGTGTGTGTCTCAGTGTGTGTCTCAGTCTATACTGTGTGTGTGTCTCTGTGTGTGTCTCTGTCTATGCTGCTGGAAGCAAACTGTTATGTCTCACTCCGCTCTGAAATCAATCGTCTGATCGCCAATTTCATCAATCACCAACTACCTTCTCCTCCAGCAACACTCAACAACTGCGGCCTGGGTTCCACCAGCACGGCTGAGAATACCTACGGCAGGGAGCAGGGGCCACCGAATAACGTTATTCACATTCCCTGTTCCAGTTAATGACTTTACAGTGAAGGGAACTGATTGGAATTCAAACCCCTCAGAACCCCACAACTCTCACAATTTACATAATGAATATTTCATGACACAATTAATAACAATAATGCAGAGAATCAATCAAGTTTAATTACTAAAAGTGACAGTCATTTGGCTCATTATGATTGTGCGATATTCATATTTACTCGCTAGACGGCTCGTTCTCTTTGCAAAGCTAATTTAAAGTCAAGCTTTAAAGGGCGTATTGTTTAAGGAAGTTTGAATTCACTCGAACATTCGGTTTCCAAACATAAATTCCTGGTTTATTAAGCACAATATCTTGTGTATCTATCCCCAGGCAGCTGTTAGGTCTATCCTTTATCCACTTGAGGTTTCTTCAATAAAGCTTCAGGTGAACTATACTTCCTTAGAGTTTAAGACGTTGAGGGGAGAGGAGAAGAGAAAAGAGGAGAGGAGAGGAGAGGAGAGGGGAGAGGGGAGGTGAGGTGAGGGTAGGGTAGGGGAGGTGAGGTGAGGTGTGGGGAGGTGAGGTGAGGGGAGAGGAGGGGAGAGGGGGTGAGAGTAGAGTAGAGTAGAGTAGAGTAGAGTGGAGTAGAGTAGAGAAGAGGAGAGGAGAGGAGGGGAGGGGGGAGGAGGGAAAGGGAGGTGAGGTGAGGGGAGGTGAGTGGAGGGGAGAGTAGAGGAGGGGAGGGGAGGGCAAGGGAGGGGAGAGTGCTAAACTGAAATATGGGATTATTTTAAGATGGTCATAATATTGGTCATTTAGCAACTTGATTTTTAATTTATAGGTACATAAAAAAAAATATATATATATATATTGATTTTGTTCTTTACTTCTAAAGCCAATAGAAACACATTGACGAACACCTTCAATAAATGACAAAAGACACAGTCTAAAAATAAATCATAAGAAACTAGATTTTGAAGTGTTTGTCGTAAATCTAGGATACATAAACATTTAAAAAACAGGAAAAATATATATTTTTACAATTTTTTTGGGGCACAAAACTACGTTCTTCCTTCCGGTTTTTAAACCGGTACCAGTTACCTTCAGTCCCGTGACACTTGTGGGGCTCTGACTCTGACTCTGACTCTGACTCTCATGTGTTCTCTGTTTGTCTGTTGCCAGTTTGTCTTGTTTGTTAAGCTTACCAGCGTTTGTCCTGTCAGCTCCTGTCTTTACTCAGCCTCTCTATTTCTCGCCCTCCTGGTTTTTGACCCTTGCCTGTCCTGACCATGAACCCGCCCGCCTGACCACTCTGCCTCCCCCCTGACCCTGAGCCTGCCCCTGAGCCTGCCCCTGACCCTGAGCCTGCTTGCCATCCTACTTTTGCCTCTATTCCTGTAATAAACATTGTTACATCGACACGGTCGGCATCTGGGTCTTACCTTATCCTGATAAGTTGAGGACTTGTGAGGTGTCTGTTTCTCAAACTAGACACTCTAATGTACTTGTCCTCTTACTCAGTTGTGCACCGGGGCCTCCCACTCCTCTTTCTATTCTGGTTAGAGACAGTTTCTGCTGTTCTGTGAAGGGAGTAGTACACAGAGTACGAGATATTCAGTTTCTTAGAAATTTCTCGCATGGAATAGCCTTCATTTCTCAGAACAAGAATAGACTGATGAGTTTCAGAAGAAAGGTCTTTGTTTCTGGCCATTTTGAGCCTGTAATCGAACCCACAAATGCTGATGCTCCAGATACTCAACTAGTCTAAAGGCCAGTTATATTGATTCTTTAATCAGAACAACAGTTTTCAGCTGTGCTAACATAATTGCATAAAGGTTTTCTAATGATCAATTAGCCTTTTAAAATGATAAACTTGGATTAGCTAACACAACGTGTCAGTGGAACACAGGAGTGATGGTTGCTGATAATGGGCCTCTGTACACCTATGTAGATATTCCATTAAAATTCAGCTGTTTACAGCTAGAATAGTGATTTACAACATTCAAACTTCATTGGGGTAGGGGGCAGTATTGGGAATTTTGGATGAAAAGCGTGCCCAAATTAAGCTGCCTGCTACTCAGCCATAAAAGCCATAAAAGCTACAATATGCATATAATTTGTTGATGTGGATAGAAAACACTCTGAAGTTTCTAAAACTGTTTGAATGATGTCAGTGAGTATAACAGAACTCATTTGGTGGGTGAAAACCTTCCACTAGATGTCAAAAGTCTTTAGAAACTTGTTTGATGCTTCTACTATAAAGGAGGGGGGGATGAGTCAGAGGTCTGCCAGCAGCCACAAGCTCAGTCTCTCGCACTCACGTGAGAGTTAGCTGCGTTCCACTTCATTTCTAAAGACAAAGGAATTCTCCGGTTGGAACATTATTGAAGATTTATGTTAAAAACATCCTAAAGATTGATTCTATACATCGTTTGAAATGTTTCTACGGACTGTAACAGAACTTTTTTGACTTTTCTTCTGAAACTAGTGAAAGCGCTTTATGAATGTGCATTACTGGACTGAACTCGCTAACAAAAGGAGCTATTTTGATATAAACAAACATTTATTGTGGAACTGGGATTCCTGGGAGTGCATCCTGATGAAGATCAGTGAATATTTATAATGCTATTCTGACTAATGTTGACTCCACAACATGGCGGATATATGTATGGTCTCTGAGCGCTGTACTCAGAGTATAGCTTTTTCAGTAAAGTTTTTTTTAAATCTGATACACTTCTCCTTAATGCAACCGCTGTATCCATGTCTATGTCCCGGAAAAGTGGGCTGTTGTATACAACCTCATTCGCATTAAAGCACATTAGCAACAACCGTTGCTAATGGGACACCCATCCCGTAGAAGTTAACACACTGCGTTGACCATGTGTATCTCATTGAAATACTGTTATAGAATGTACAACAAAAACCCAAACTGGTCTGTTCATCAATACTGGTATTTAGTCAAATGTGGCATACCGCCCAGCCCTAATGTCTCTCTAGCTATGTCTTCCTGTGGTTCCTACCTGTTAATTAAAGGACGTGACCATAGCAACACACAGCTGCTAAATGCCACAGCATAAACCACTGCACATCTACACTTCTAGAATCTCACAGGTGCACCTCTAAAATGTCAAAATTTTATATCAATAAACACCAATCAAACTCCAGCGAGAAGACTGCAAACACAGTTTACTTGTTCCTTCCTGTCTGTCTTTTACTAATCTATAATATGGAAATGACCTTGATATTAAATAGTGAAGGTTTCACAGTGAGCGAGAGAGCAAGAGAGAGAGAGAGATACTTTTGGTGTTTTCTTTAATGATACGTCCTCATTTCATTAAAACCTCACAACCACCACCACCCCCCCACCCCATTTAAAAATAAATATCCCCTGTACTGCATACTCACCTTGCCCTCTACCACACGATACAAAACAACACCACACAATTACCAAAACCTCACCACTTCTACAGCCATATATCCAACCCATCTTCCCCAGCTGTACAGACGCCCCCCCCCCGACACACCATATCTCCTGAAACATCTCCACCCTTTTTATAATTTAATAGAACTCATCCCATTAAATAATAGTAGTAATAGTAGTAAAATACCCTGTTCCTCTTTGTTAGCCAAATCGCCAACTTTGTCTGAGCAACTTTGTCTGAGCAAACATAAGACGAATCATAGTTTCCAATTCCCGTGTTCAACCCGTGCCTACCAGTCAGTGGCCAGGGCTTCATGTAGAACCGTCTACTGGAGGTCCCCTGTCCTCTTTGGTACTGGGAGTTTGTAGAGTCCCCTCCATCTAAAACCCACCATACTCTCCGCCCCACATACCCCCTGCCATTGATGTGCCTTCACTCCTGTTAGGCTCCTAATGTTCCTCACCTTAATGCAGAGGTTGTAGAGGGCTTTACCTCCCACTCCCTCAAACGCCCCCAGGCTCGGAGTGTTAAAGTCCAACAAGTCCTCCAGACCCCCTTGCCAGTAAACATTGGTGGCCCCTCAAACACCCCTCTTACCGGCTCAGACAGTCCCTCCTAGATGTCCCCCAGGAATCTCTCCAGCAGCCTAAGAGAGTCCTGTTTGTTGTGCCAGAACTTACAGAGTTTTCCACCCCCCCCCCCAGCATTTGCAGGTCACCCAGCCTTAGTAAACCCAGTTGCCTCTGCAGGTTGGCTAACTGAACTGATCTCAAAAGGATGGCTGGGTTGTGTAAGACAGGCTCCTCCCACACCCACAGCTCAGGCTCCACCCCCTTCTCATGTGGGCCTTAGCAGCTGCATCACAGAGTAAAAATCAGAGAGACCTGATGTACTCAATAGGAACAGCTGCCGGTACTCAGCAGAGCGCATCGTGGTTCCCTCAAGCCAATAAGAGTATGGCTTAGCAGTCTCTGCGCCGCCTTTAGTCAGAATTCAGCCACCCTGCTCTCCAGTTCCACCAGGCCCTGTCCTCCTTCGTGGACGGATATATACAACACTGCCACCCTCAGTCAGTGATGGAAAAATTCACCAGCTTGTGTTTCAGGTCTGCGAGCAGATCGGCGGAGAGGTTGAGGACCGCCAGTTTATGCCACATGCCGGGTTGTCGCTCATATCCTGTCCTTAACATACATGTAATCTGTAATAATCACCGACACTGCTATGCCTGTCCATCACACTCCCTGTAGTGTCTTCCATAGCAGGTCCAAAAAAGGCTGGATGGCTAGTGTATATAACTGCCTCGATTGAGAACATCCTTGTCTAATCCCCCGTCTCACCCAGACTGGCCAACTGAGCTCCCCTCCCACCTTGATCATATATGACGCCCCACCATACAACAGCTTTACATAGGTCTTTAATCCTTTCCCAAACCCAAACACAGACATCACATTAAACTCTATCAAAAGCTTTTGGTCTGAAAAGTTCATGTTAGAAACTCTCGACAAGTCCAACATGTCCTTGATTAAGAACTGATATGGCAGGTGAAAACCCGAGGACAATCCATCCAGAATTTTTTTTTCCAGCTCACCACCACTTATTACAATGGCTGTCAATGGGAATATAAAAGGAATACTTCCCAGATTGCAGTTCCTAGGGCTTCCACTAGATGTCAACAGTCGTTAGAAAGAATTTCAGGCTTGTTTTTTGAAAAATTAGCTAGAATTTGTAGTTTTTGTAAGTGGCTCCCATTTTGGCTGTAGTGTTTGTCGCACGTTCCGGTGAGGGAGCGCACTTCGTAATTTATCTCCGGTAATGAACGTACTATTCTCTGTATTCAATTTTAATGTTTATTTACATATTAGGGTACCTGAGGATTGATGAGAAATGTTGTTTGACTTGTTTGGAAGAAGATCATTGGTAACTTACGGGATTCATTTTGAACAAGGGAAACCGATGGATAATGAGTCAAGCGCGCCAACTAAACTTACTTTTTTTGGGATATAAAGAAGGACTTTATCAAGCAAAAGGACCATTTGTTATGTAGCTGGGACCCTTGTGATTGCAACCAGATGAAGATCTTCAAAGGTAAGTGATTTATTTTATTGCTATTTCTGACTTTCGTGACGCCTCTGCTTGCCTGGAAAATGAATGTAATGCTTTTGTGAGCGGGGCCTTAGATAATCGCTTTTGTCGTAAAGCCTTTTTTGAAATCTGACAAAGCTAAGCTTTTAAATGATGTATGACGCTTGTATTTTCATGAATGTTTAATACTGTGATTTTTTAAAATGTGAATTTCGTGCCCTGCAATTTTACCGGATGTTGTCGAGGCCGGGCGCTAGCGGTGAGCCTATCCCAAAGAGGTCCTTTAACTTCTTATGGGCAGCTAGCGTCCCACCTGGCCAACATCCGTTGAAATTGCAGAGCGCCAAATTCAAAATACAGAAATACTCATAATAAACATTCATAAAAAGATACAAGTGTTATACATCGGCATAAAGATGAACTTCTTGTTAATCCAGCCGCTTTGTCAGATTTCAAAAAGGCTTTACGGCGAAAGCAGACCATGTGATTATCTGAGGGCGGCGCCCCGCTCACAATTTATTTTAATTTATAGAAACATTTTACAACCAAGTAAAGGAATTACAAAAGTCAGAAATAAATAAAAAATAAAATTAATCACTTAAAGTTCGTCAAAACATGTCAAACGATGTTTATAATTAATCCTCTGATTGTCAATTATCTAAATAATCGATAGTATTTAAACCGGAAAATAGCGTTTTCAATAGAAAGGAAAAATAACGAAGGGCACGCAAACCAGCTCTGCTTCTTTCTACAGTCCACTGTCTTCCTCATTTTTCAAAAAAACAAGCCTGAAACAATGTCTAAAGACTGTTGACATCTAGTGGAAGCCATAGGAACTGTAATCTGGGTCCTATCCCATTACATACTGTATAGGCATTCAATAGAAAAGTACCCACTTCCTGCTATATCTGTTCTGTTATACTCGCAGACATTATTTTAACATGTTGGAAACTATAGTGTTTTCTATCCAATATTACCAAGCATATGCATATGCTAGCTTCTGGGCCTGAGTAACAGGCAGTTTACATTGGGCTCCTCATTGGGCTCCTCATTCATCAAAAATAAACCTAAAACGTTTTCTGGATACACTTCATTATTCATGTTGTACTGATCTTGTAAACTTTCCTGGATTGCAAAAAAAAGCATAAAGATGAACCTTCTATTTCTATTTAGTCTCACTCAGGAAGTTCAGGAAGTTCAGGAAGTTCAGTTCCCTCGCTGTGTAATTTAACCCCTCCACCTGACTGGGTGTCAGCTTCTTCATTGAGAGGAAGTCAGAAAAGAAAGCCTCTACATCGTCCTCTTCCTCAGACCCACCTTCCTCCTCCTCAACTCCATCTCCCATCCTGCCCTTCCTCTCTGGTCAGGCCCCCCCCCAGGCAAAGGTCCCATGGCGCCTTTGACCACCCCAGCCCCTCCCCTCACACATCCTTTCCTTTCCCCATTTTTCCTCATCCGCTTGACTCCCTCCTCCTCCCCCTCTAGTCACTTATCCTTCCCCACTATACTCTCCTCATCCACCATCCATAGCATGACTAGACCGAGCCTCATCTACACCACTATCCATAGCCTGACTAGACCCAGTCTCATCTTCACCACCATCCTGACTAGACCCAGCCTCATCTACACCTTCATCTATAACCGGACTAGACCCAGCCTCAACTACATCACCATCTATAACCTGACTAGACCCAGCCTCATCTACACCTTCATCTATAACCGGACTAGACCCAGCCTCAACTACATCACCATCTATAACCTGACTAGACCCAGCCTCATCTACACCACCATCCATAACCTGACTAGACCCAGCCTCATCTACACCACCATCTATAACCTGCCTAGACCCAGCCTCTGCTGCCTGCGTCTCATGGCCCCCTGCACATTGACCTCGATTTCCCCCACTGGCGCTTGTGCCCTCACCTAGTCTATGTCCTTTATGTGGGCACACAAAGCTCTTATGCCCCAAATCCCCACACTCAAAGCACCGTAGACTATCTGTGCTGGCAAACCCTGCATAGAGCCCCTCCCCATGCCTCACTTTAAAATGCTCATTTAACTGTTGCTCGTTGTTATTCAGAAACATGAACACTTGCCTCTGGAACGAATAAAACATCTGCCTGAAAACCTGCCGACAGTACATGAAAACCTCTAACAACCTACCAAAACGACTCAGCTCTTTCCTGATTTGATCATCAGTAAGAAACAGAGGTAAATGTGTAACTACCACCCTGGTCGAAGGAGTTGAAAGACACCATTCAAACCCCAGAAAACTAAAACTCCGTCCTCTTCCTCCTGAACGTTGCAACAAAAACAAAACAGTGGGTAAACGAACCCCCTTCACCATAGAAAATAAAAATGGAATGAAAAGACCAATTAAAAGAAAAGACCTATGGTCCCTGGTCAAAAGTAGTGCACTACATAGGGAAATGGGTGCTATTTGAAATGCATGCAGCCTTATTAAGGTAGATTCGGTTCGGATCAGTGATCGACATCACAGTCTGATGAGAATGTTTGTTTAATGTTTGTGGGAGAAGGAGATGGAGAAGGAGAGGGGGGGAGGGGTAGGAGGACGGAGGGGAGAAGGAGAGGGAGAAGGAGAGGGGGGAGGGGTAGGAGGACGGGGAGGAGAAGGAGAGGGAGAAGGAGAGGGGTAGGAGAGGGAGAAGGAGAGGTGTGAGGGGTAGGAGGAGAAGGAGAGAGAGAAGGAGAGAAGGAGAGGGAGAAGGAGTGGTGGGAGGGTTAGGAGGAAGGGGAGGAGAGGAGAAGGAGAAGGGGAGGGAGAGAAGGAGAGAGAGAGAAGGAGATGGAGAGGTGTGAGGGGTAGGAGGATGAGAAGGAGAGGGAGAAGGAGAGGGAGAAGGGAAGGGGAGAAGGAGAGGGAGAAGGAGAGGTGGGAGGGGTAGGAGGAGGGGGAGGAGATGAGAAGGAGAAGGAGAGGGAGAGGGAGAGAAGGAGAGGGAGAAAGATAGGGGGAGGAGAGGAGGAAAGGGGGAAATATAGGATAGGGAATAGGACGTAGGGGATGAAAATGTGGGATGGAATCATGGGGATACTGTAGCTTGAATATAATGATGAATTACTGGGATAGAATGTGAAGTAACTGAAAAAGAACACAGTAGAAGTCTGGTGGAACAACGCTGAGGAAGAATCAGACACGATCAGACTTTTAATGAGAAACAGTTTGAAATAAGAAGACCAGAGGTTCATAGACATTAGCTTAGCAGGCCGTAGCACATCTCTGAGATTAAATAGATCCTGAGTTCATCGGAAAGCTCTACCCTCTAATTATGTTTCCGAAAGGCTTACCAGACAAATCCTGCCTAAATAACGGCGAGCCGCTACCCAATCAAGGTGCTGGTAGAGGAACACATTTTAAAGTCTATAACGCCACGCAGGTCAGTGGCTCGCTGTTCAAAGCTTTTCACTTTCAAACGCCCTCTCCGCTTGGCCGTGACAGCACGGCTGTAACTTACAGAAGCGGTTGACATTTTCAATGATACACGCCGTACCTGTCCTCTGTTGTGACACTTATGAAATAGGGGAACAACGGGGAACAGAGGTATTAGAGCCTTTCAAGGTAATTAGTCATTCCTGGGTTTATTGGGACGTAGATTTACGTCTGGAACAAAAAAAAAGGAAGGTACTAAATTAGAGCAGTAAACAATGAAGGGTGAGACCCAAAGGCATAATGCAGACAGGTTGTGGGGCACCGAACTCTCACAGCCCAGGGAGGTGAGAGAGGAGAGCAGCTGTCTCTGTCTCTGTCTCTGTCTGTCTCTCTCTCTCTGTCTCTCCGTGTCTCTGTCTCTCTCTCTCTCTGTCTTTCCGTGTCTCTCTGTGTCTCTCTCTCTGTCTCTGTCTCTCTGTGTCTCTCTCTCTGTCTCTGTCTCTCTCTCTCTCTCTCTCTCTGTCTCTCTGTGTCTCTCTCTCTCTGTCTCTGTCTCTCTGTGTCTCTCTCTCTGTCTCTCTGTCTCTCTCTCTCTCTCTCTCTCTCTCTCTCTCTCTCTCTCTCTCTCTCTCCCCCCCTCTATCTCTATCCTTTTCCTCCGCACTTTTCTATACTTTTTTGACTCTCCCTGTCTCTTTCTCCCTCTTTCTCTCTGCCTCACTCTCTCTCTCTCGTCTGTCCATGGCTGAACACCCTCCCCCCCTCTCTCTTACCTATCCTTCCAAGGGGCCAGGTCGGTGGAGAGTATGGGAACAGGCAGGGAGTTATTTATGGTCTACTGCCTGCCTAATTGCCTCTCCCAGGTGGGGTGAGGAAGGGAGAGGTGAGCCAATAGGACACCATGGGGAAGCTGGGGTCGGCTCCCTCACAGGGACTCTAGGCTAATGATAGCAGCTCTAGCACCCAGGGGTGGCCATGGTCACCCTGCCTTTCTGCTTGCCTTTCTGCCTGCCTGCCCTTCTGCCTGCCTACCCTTCTGCCTGCCTTTCTGCCTGCCTCTCTGCCTGCCTGCCTCTCTGCCTGCCTGCCTTTCTGCCTGCCTCTCTGCCTGCCTGCCCTTCTGCCTGCCTCTCTGCCTGCCTGCCCTTATGCCTGCCTCTCTGCCTGCCTGCCCGCCTCTCTGCCTGCCTGCCCTTCTGCCTGCCTCTCTGCCTGCCTGCCCTTCTGCCTGCCTCTCTGCCTGCCTGCCTCTCTGCCTGCCTCTCTGCCTGCCTGCCTTTCTGCCTGCCTCTCTGCCTGCCTGCCTCTCTGCCTGCCTCTCTGCCTGCCTGCCCTTCTGCCTGCCTCTCTGCCTGCCTGCCTGCCTCTCTGCCTGCCTGCCTGCCTCTCTGCCTGCCTCTCTGCCTGCCCCTCTGCCTGCCTCTCTGCCTGCCTGCCTGCCTCTCTGCCTGCCTCTCTGCCTGCCTGCCTCTCTGCCGGCCTCTCTGCCTGCCTTTCTATCTGCCTCTCTGCCTTTCTGCCTGCCTCTCTGGCTGCCTGCCTCTCTGCCTGCCTGCCTCTCTGCCTGCCTCTCTGCCTTCCTTTCTGCCTGCCTCTCTGCCTGCCTGCCTTTCTGCTTGCCTTTCTGTCTGCCTCTCTGCCTGCCTGCCTTTCTGCCTGCCTTTCTGCCTGCCTCTCTGCCTGCCTTTCTGCCTGCCTCTCTGCCTGCCTTTCTGCCTGCCTCTCTTCCTGCTCCTCTGTCTGCCTCTCTTCCTGCCTGCCTACCTTTCTGCTTGCCTTTCTGTCTGTCTGTCTGTCTGCCTGCCTCTCTGCCTGCCTTTCTGCCTGCCTCTCTGCCTGCCTTTCTGCCTGCCTCTCTGCCTGCCTGCCTCTCTGCCTGCCTGCCTGCCTGCCTCTCTGCCTGCCTGCCTCTCTGCCTGCCTGCCTGCCCGCCTCTCTGCCTGCCTGCTTAGCTACCCAACACAGACTGCTGGATGAGGGATGAGGTAGTTAGAGAGAAGGAGGCTCCAAAGGCACCGTGGTAGACACGGTCAACTGGGCCATCACTAGCACAACCACACACCAGAAGGGCCACATGGGCACTTCAGCTGAACAATGGACAGAAGAGAGAGGGGAGAGAAGGAGAGAGAGAGAGAAGGAGAAGAGAGAGAAAGAGTGGAAGAGAGTTAAAAGAGAGAGAAAGGGAAACCAGAGGAAAGAGAGAAAGGGATTGAGAGAGGACAGAGAGGAATGGGAGAGATAGAAAAGAGACAAAGGCAGAGTTAGAAAAAGTGCCTGTATGGACAGATGGTGAGAGGACAGATGGCGAGACGACAGATGGCGAGAGGACAGATGGCGAGAGGACAGATGGCGAGAGGACAGATGGCGAGAGGACAGATGGCGAGAGGACAGATGGCGAAGGGACAGATGGCGAGGGGACAGATGGCGAGAGGACAGATGGCGAGAGGACAGATAGCGAGAGGACAGATGGCGAGAGGACAGATGGCGAGGGGACAGATGGCGAGGGGACAGCTAAGCGGTTATCAGTTCTTGCTTGGGTTTATGTCAGTTTTAACCAGGAAGTTTCTACGGTCCACACTGTTGCAAATAAGATGCAATGAGACAAGTATAGAATCAAATAAGATGCAATGAGACAAGTATAGAATCAAATAAGATGCAATGAGACAAGTATAGAATCAAATAAGATGCAATGAGACAAGTATAGAATCAAATAAGATGCAATGAGACAAGTATAGAATCAAATAAGATGCAATGAGACAAGTATAGAATCAAATAAGATGCAATGAGACAAGTATAGAATCAAATAAGATGCAATGAGACAAGTATAGAATCAAATAAGATGCAATAAGACAAGTATAGAATCAAATAAGATGCAATGAGACAAGTATAGAATCAAATAAGATGCAATGAGACAAGTATAGAATCAAATAAGATGCAATGAGACAAGTATAGAATCAAATAAGATGCAATGAGACAAGTATAGAATCAAATAAGATGCAATGAGACAAGTATAGAATCAAATAAGATGCAATGAGACAAGTATAGAATCAAATAAGATGCAATGAGACAAGTATAGAATCAAATAAGATGCAATGAGACAAGTATAGAATCAAATAAGATGCAATGAGACAAGTATATAATCAAATAAGATGCAATGAGACAAGTATAGAATCAAATAAGATGCAATGAGACAAGTATAGAATCAAATAAGATGCAATGAGACAAGTATAGAATCAAATAAGATGCAATGAGACAAGTATAGAATCAAATAAGATGCAATGAGACAAGTATAGAATCAAATAAGATGCAATGAGACAAGAATAGAATCAAATAAGATGCAATGAGACAAGTATAGAATCAAATAAGATGCAATGAGACAAGTATAGAATCAAATAAGATGCAATGAGACAAGTATAGAATCAAATAAGATGCAATGAGACAAGTATAGAATCAAATAAGATGCAATGAGACAAGTATAGAATCAAATAAGATGCAATGAGACAAGTATAGAATCAAATAAGATGCAATGAGACAAGTATATAATCAAATAAGATGCAATGAGACAAGTATAGAATCAAATAAGATGCAATGAGACAAGTATAGAATCAAATAAGATGCAATGAGACAAGTATAGAATCAAATGGCTGCTCAGACTACCTGCATGTACCCTTTACCTCTCTTACGCTGACTCTATGAACACACACACACACACACACACACACACACACACACACACACACACACACACACACACACACACACACACACACACACACACTAAACACACACACACACACACACACACACACACACACACACACACACACACACACACACACACACACACACACACACACACACACACACACACACACACACACACACACACACACACACACACACACACACACACACACACACACACACACACACACACACACACACACACACACACACATCACATATCCTGTTGCCTAGTCACTTTATCCCTACCTATATGTACCTGTCTACCTCAGTTACCTGGTACCCCTGTATATAGACTCAGTACTGGTACTCACTGTAAATAGCCTGGTTATCATTACTCATTGACTCTGTACTGGTACTCACTGTATATAGCCTGGTTATCATTACTCATTGACTCAGTACTGGTACTCACTGTATATAGCCTATTTATCATTACTCATTGACTCAGAACTGGTACTCACTGTATATAGCCTGGTTATCATTACTCATTGACTCAGTACTGGTACTCACTGTATATAGCCTAGTTATCATTACACATAGACTCAGTACTGGTGCTCACTGAATATAGCCATGTTAGTTTTATTAATTATTTGTCATTCCCTGTGCATTAATTCCTTATGTCACTATTTCATTATTATAAAAAAAGGTTTATCTTTAACTCTACATTGTTGTAAAATGATAATTAAACATTCATTCATTGTTAGTCTACACCGAAGCATGTTACAAATAACAATTTGATTAGATTTGATTAACGTCATATCATGACAAACTTGAAACCTGGAGGAATTGAAACTCAGTGAGAGAGAGAGAGCATTCCTTCATTTCTGTAATGTTCCAGATTAAACTGAATGACTTGACTTGGGAAACATGGCCATATGATGAATGAATGGGTGAATGGGTGGGGAGGAGGAAACAAGACAAGACGGGAGTAGGAGACAAGACGGGAGTAGGAGACAAGACGGGAGGAGGAGACAAGACGGGAGGAGGAGACAAGACGGGAGTAGGAGACAAGACGGGAGTAGGAGACAAGACGGGAGTAGGAGACAAGACGGGAGTAGGAGACAAGACAGGAGTAGGAGACAAGACGGGAGTAGGAGACAAGACGGGAGGAGGAGACAAGATGGGAGTAGGAGACAAGACAAGAGTAGGAGACAAGACGGGAGTAGGAGACAAGACAGTAGGAGACAGGAGTAAGAGACAAGACGGGAGAAGGAGACAAGACGGGAGTAGGAGACAAGACGGGAGTAGGAGACAAGACGGGAGTAGGAGACAAGACGGGAGGAGGAGACAAGACGGGAGTAGGAGACAAGACGGGAGGAGGAGACAAGACGGGAGTAGGAGACAAGACGGGAGTAGGAGACAAGACGGGAGGAGGAGACAAGACGGGAGTAGGAGACAAGACAGGAGTAGGAGACAAGACGGGGGTAGGAGACAAGACGGGAGGAGGAGACAAGATGGGAGTAGGAGACAAGACAAGAGTAGGAGACAAGACGGGAGTAGGAGACAAGACAGTAGGAGACAGGAGTAAGAGACAAGACGGGAGAAGGAGACAAGACGGGAGTAGGAGACAGGAGTAGGAGACAAGACATGAGGAGGAGACAAGACGGGAGTAGGAGACAAGACGGGAGTAGGAGACAAGACGGGAGTAGGAGACAAGACAGGAGGAGGACGAGAGGGCAGAAAGAATAAAGGAAAACAGAAAACAAATGAGTGATGGAGAGAGAGAGAAGAGGGAGAGAGAAGAGGGAGAGAGAAGAGGAGAGAAGGGGAGAGAGAAGAAGAGAGAAGAGGAGAGAGGAGAGAGGAGAGAAGGGGAGAGAGAAGAGGAGAGGAAAGGAGAGAGAAGAGATAAGAGTAGAGAGAAGGGGAGAGAGGAGAGAAGGGGAGAGAGGAGAGAAGAGAGAAGGGGAGAGAGGAGAGAAGGGGAGAGAGAAGAGGAGAGGAAATAAGATGGGAGAGAAGAGAGACGAGGAGAGAAGGGGAGAGAGGAGAGAAGGGGAGAGAGAAGAGGAGAGGAGAGAGGAGAGGCTGAGAAGAGAGGAGAGAACGAGACGAGAGAGGAGATAAGAGCAGAGAGGAGAGGAGAGGAGAGGAGAGGAGAGGAGAGGAGAGGAGAGGAGAGGAGAAACGAGAAGAGGAGAGACGAGAAGAGGAGAGAGAGAGAAAGGGAGAGAGAAGAGGAGAGACGAGAAGAGGAGAGAGAGAGAAAGGGAGAGAGGAGAGAGAAGAGGAGATAAGAGCAGAGAGGAGAGGAGAGGAGAGGAGAGGAGAGGAGGCGGTTCGCTCAGTTGGATGGCAGCCAAGTCCTGCTCTATGTTCCAAATAGCACCATACTCTATATGTAGTGCACACCCATATGGCTCTGTACAAAAGTAGTGCACTATATAGGGCATAGGGTGCTATAAACTAGTGCAATATATAGGGAATAGGGTGCTATAAAGTAGTGTACTATATAGGGAATAGGGTGCCTGGACACAGATGCTTCTCTCTATTCTGCTGTGCACTGCTCCTCCACCCCTTCATCAGAATGTTCACATTAAATATTCATTCAGTCCCAAAGGAGCCCCCTACTCCCTACATAGCGTACTACGTTTGACCAGAACCCTTTGAGCCCTAAGGGTCCTGGTGAAAAATAGTGTACTTTAATAGGGTGCCATTTGGAACACTGATGACAGTTACATAACAGAACACAAAACAAGACGACGAGTTACACATGACCTGTCTCTGACCGCAGAGCCTGCAATCATTTACTTAGAAACCTATGGGTCAGCGATCCTGGACTGTGTACTAAGTAGCAACCTATACAGTGCACTAGAGCCCTATATCCCAGGTCAAAAGTAGTGCACTACATAGGGAATATGGTGCGTTTTGGGACGTAACCCTCACAATAAATTATGTTCATAATAAAATAAAATACCAGTAAAATAAAACAGATGTTGGTAATTCATTAACAAATCACTTGAGCGATGAAGAGGTAGTAGGAAGATTGAGAGAGGGAGACAGAGAGAGATGGAGACAGAGAGAGATGGAGACAGAAAGAGGGAGATAGAGAGACATGGAGACAGAGAGATGGAGACAGAGAGAGATGGAGACAGAATGAGGGAGATAGAGCGAGGGAGATAGAGCGAGGGAGACAGAGAGAGATGGAGACAGAAAGAGGGAGATAGAGAGACATGGAGACAGAGAGATGGAGACAGAGAGAGATGGAGACAGAAAGAGGGAGATAGAGAGAGATGGAGACAGAGAGAGATGGAGACAGAAAGAGGGAGATAGAGAGACATGGAGACAGAGAGAGATGGAGACAGAGAGAGATAGAGACAGAATGAGGGAGATGGAGCGACATGGAGACAGAGAGAGATGGAGACAGAAAGAGATGGAGACAGAGAGAGATGGAGAAAGAGAGAGATGGAGACAGAATGAGGGAGATAGAGCGAGGGAGATAGAGAGAGATGGAGACAGAGAGAGATGGAGACAGAGAGAGATGGAGACAGAATGAGGGAGATTGAGCGAGGGAGATAGAGAGAGATGGAGACAGAGAGAGATGGAGACAGAGAGAGATGGAGACAGAAAGAGGGAGATAGAGAAATGGAGACAGAGAGAGATGGAGAAAGAGAGAGATGGAGACAGAGAGCGATGGAGACAGAAAGAGGGAGATAGAGAGACATGGAGACAGAGAGAGATGGAGACAGAGAGAGATGGAGACAGAATGAGGGAGATAGAGCGAGGGAGATAGAGAGAGATGGAGACAGAGAGAGATGGAGACAGAGAGAGATGGAGACAGAGAGAGATGGAGACAGAAAGAGGGAGATAGAGAGACATGGAGAGAGAGAGATGGAGACAGAATGAGGGAGATAGAGCGAGGGAGATAGAGAGAGATGGAGACAGAGAGAGATGGAGACAGAAAGAGGGAGATAGAGCGAGGGAGATAGAGAGAGATGGAGACAGAGAGAGATGGATACAGATGGAGACCCAGAGAGATGGAGACAGAATGAGGGAGATAGAGCGAGGGAGATAGAGAGAGATGGAGACAGAGAGAGATGGAGACAGAGAGAGATGGAGACAGAAAGAGGGAGATAGAGAGACATGGAGACAGAGAGAGATGGATACAGATGGAGACCGAGAGAGATGGAGACAGAGAGAGATGGAGACAGAGATGGAGACAGAGAGAGAGAGATAGAGAGAGGGAGGCAGAGAGAGATGGAGACAGAGAGAGAGAGATAGAGAGAGATGGAGACAGAGAGGGAGACAGAGAGAGATGGAGACAGAGTTGGAGACAGAGAGAGAGGGAGACAGAGAGAGATGGAGATGGAGACAGAGAGAGGGAGACAGAGAGAGATGGAGACAGAGAGAGAGAGAGAGAGAGAGAGGGAGACAGAGAGAGATGGAGACAGAGAGAGATGGAGACAGAAAGAGGGAGATAGAGAGAGATGGAGACAGAGAGAGATGGAGACAGAGAGAGGGAGATAGAGAGACATGGAGACAGAGAGAGAATTAGGCCGATACCCACTAATTATCAAAATCCAGAAAAGAGCCGTTAAATTCTACAACCACCTAAAAGGAAGAGATTCCCAAACCTTCCATAACAAAGCCATCACCTACAGAGAGATGAACCTGGAGAAGAGTCCCCTAAGCAAGCTGGTCCTGGGGCTCTGTTCACAAACACAAACAGACCCCACAGAGCCCCAGGACAGCAACACAATTAGACCCAACCAAATCATGAGAAAACAAAAAGATAATTACTTGACACATTGGAAAGAATTAACAAAAAAACAGAGCAAACTAGAACACTATTTGGCCCTAAACAGACAGTTTACAGTGGCAGAATACCTGACCACTGTGACTGACCCAAACTTAAGGAAATCTTTGACTATGTACAGCCTCAATGAACATAGCCTTGCTATTGAGAAAGGCCACCATAGGCAGTCATGGCTCTCAAGAGAAGACAGGCTATGTGCACACTGCCCACAAAATGAGGTGGAAACTGAGCTGCACTTCCCAGCCTCATGCCAAATGTATGACCATATTAGAGACACATACATGTATACTCGGCCTTGTCTCAGGATGGTAAGTTGGTGGTTGAAGATATCCCTCTAGTGGTGTTAGGGCTGTGCTTTGGAAAAGTGGGTGGGGTTATATCCTTCCTGTTTGGCCCTGTCCGGGGGCATCATCGGATGGGGCCACAGTGTCTCCTGACCCCTCCTGTCTCAGCCTCCAGTATTTATGCTGCAGTAGTTTATGAGTCGGGGAGCTAGGGTCAGTCTGTTATATCTGGAGTACTTCTCCTGTCTTATCCGGTGTCCTGTGTGAATTTAAGTATGCTCTCTCTAATTCTCTCTTTCTCTCGGAGGAGGACCTGAGCCCTAGGACTATGCCTCAGGACTACCTGGCATGATGACTCCTTGCTGTCCCCAGTCCACCTAGCTGTGCTGCTGCTCCAGTTTCAACTGTTCTGCCTGCGGCTATGGAATCCTGACCTGTTCACCGGACGTGCTACCTGTCCCAAACATATTATTTGACCATGCTGGTCATTTATGAACATTTATGAACATTTGAACGTCTTGGCATTGTGCTTATGTTCTGTTATAATCTCCACCCGGCACAGCCAGAAGAGGACTGGCCACCCCTCATAGCCTGGTTCCTCTCTAGGTTTCTTCCTAGGTTTTGGCCTTTCTAGGCAGTTTTTCCGAGCCAACGTGCTTCAACACCTGCATTGCTTGCTGTTTGGGGTTTTAGGCTGGGTTTCTGTACAGCACTTTGAGATATCAGCTGATGTACGAAGGGCTATATAAATACATTTGATTTGATTTGATTAGTAGCAGTAGTACTGATGGTGGTAGTAGTAGTAGTAGTAATGATGGTAGTAGTAATGATGGTGGTAGTAGTAGTAGTAATGATGGTGGTAGTAGTAGTAATGATGGTGGTAGTGGTAGTAGTAGTAGTAGTAGTAGTAGTAATGATGGTAGTAGTAGTAGTAGTAGTAATGATGGTGGTAGTAGTAGTAGTAGTAGTAGTAGTAGTAGTAGTAGTAATGATGGTGGTAGTAGTAGTAATGATGGTGGTAGTAGTAGTAATGATGGTGGTGGTAGTAGTAGTAATGATGGTGGTAGTAGTAGTAATGATGATGGTGGTAGTAGTAGTACTAATGATGGTAATGGTAGTAGTAGTAATGATGATAATGATGGTAGTAGTAGTAATGATGATGGTGGTAGTAGTAGTACTAATGATGGTAATAGTAGTAGTAGTAGTAGTAATGATAATGGTAGTAGTAGTAGTAGTAATGATGATTGCAGTCGTTGTAGTTGTAGTAGTAGTAGTAATGATGATGGTGGTAATAGTAGTAGTAGTAATGATGGTAATAGTAGTAGTAGTAATGATGGTGGTAGTAGTAGTAGTAGTAATGACGGTAGTAGTAGTAGTAGTAATGATGGTAGTAGTAGTAGTAGTAATGATGGTGGTAGTAGTAGCAGTAGTAATGACGGTAGTAGTAGTAGTAGTAGTAATGACGGTAGTAGTAGTAGTAGTAGTAATGACGGTAGTAGTAGTAGTAGTAGTAGTAATGATGGTGGTAGTAGTAGTAGTAGTAGTAGTAATGATGGTAGTAGTAGTAGTAGTAATGATGGTGGTAGTAGTAGTGGTAGTAGTAATGATGGTGGTAGTAGTAGTGGTAGTAGTAATGATGGTGGTAGTAGTAGTGATGACGGTAGTAGTAGTAGTAGTAGTAGTAATGGTGGGGGTAGTAGCGGTACTAATGATGGTAATAGTAGTAGTAGTAGTAGTAATGATAATGGTGGTAGTAGTAGTAGTAGTAGTAGTAATGATGGTAGTAGTAGTAGTAGTAATGATGGTAGTAGTAGTAGTAGTAATGATGGTGGTAGTAGTAGTAGTAGTAATGACGGTAGTAGCAGTAGTAGTAGTAATGATGGTAGTAGTAGTAGTAATGATGGTGGTAGTAGTAGTAGTAGTAATGACGGTAGTAGTAGTAGTAGTAGTAATGACGGTAGTAGTAGTAGTAGTAGTAATGCCGGTAGTAGTAGTAGTAGTAGTAGTAATGATGGTGGTAGTAGTAGTAGTAGTAGTAGTAATGATGGTAGTAGTAGTAGTAGTAATGATGGTGGTAGTAGTAGTGGTAGTAGTAATGATGGTGGTAGTAGTAGTGGTAGTAGTAATGGTGGGGGTAGTAGAGGTAATAATGATGGTGGTAGTAGTAGTAATGATGGTGGTAGTAGTAGTAATGATGGTAGTAGTAGTAGTAGTAGTAATGATGGTGGTGGTAGTAGGTGTAATGATGGTGGTAGTAGTAGTAGTAGTAGTAATGATGATGGTAGTAGTAGTACTAATGAGGGTAATAGTAGTAGTAGTAGGAGTAATGATGATGGTAGTAGTAATAGTAAAGGTGGTAGTAGTAGTAGTAGTAATGATGGTATTAGTAGTAGTAGTAGTAGTAGTAGTAGTAAAGATGGTGGTAGTAGTAGTAGTAGTAGTGATGATGGTAGTAGTAGTAGTAGTAATGATGGTATTAGTAGTAGTAGTAGTAGTAGTAGTAGTAAAGATGGTGGTAGTAGTAGTAGTAGTAGTGATGATGGTAGTAGTAGTAGTAGTAATGATGGTATTAGTAGTAGTAATGATGGTATTAGTAGTAGTAATGATGGTATTAGTAGTAGTAGTAGTAGTAATAATGATGGTAGTAGTAGTAGTAGTAATGATGGTAGTAGTAGTAGTGATGATGGTAGTAGTGGTAGTAAAGGTGGTGGTAGTAGTAGTAGTAGTAATGATGGTATTAGTAGTAGTAATGATGGTATTAGTAGTAGTAATGATGGTATTAGTAGTAGTAGTAGTAGTAATAATGATGGTAGTAGTAGTAGTAGTAATGATGGTAGTAGTAGTAGTGATGATGGTAGTAGTGGTAGTAAAGGTGGTGGTAGTAGTAGTAGTAATAGTGATGATGGTAGTAGTAGTAGTAGTAATGATGGTGGTGGTAGTAGTAGTAGTAGTAAAGGTGGTGGTAGTAGTAGTAATGATGGTAGTAGTAGTAGTAATGATGGTAGTAGTAGTAGTAGTAGTAATGATGGTACTAGTAGTAGTAATGATGGTAGTAGTAGTAGTAGTGATGATGGTAGTAGTAGTAGTAATGATGGTAGTAGTAGTAGTAATGATGGTAGTAGTAGTAGTAGTAGTAATGATGGTAGTAGTAGTAGTAATAATGATGGTAGTAGTAGTAGTAGTAATAATGATGGTAGTAGTAGTAGTAGTAATGATGGTAGTAGTAGTAGTGATGATGGTATTAGTGGTAGTAAAGGTGGTGGTAGTAGTAGTAGTAATAGTGATGATGGTAGTAGTAGTAGTAGTAATGATGGTGGTGGTAGTAGTAGTAGTAGTAAAGGTGGTGGTAGTAGTAGTAATGATGGTAGTAGTAGTAGTAATGATGGTAGTAGTAGTAGTAGTAATGATGGTACTAGTAGTAGTAATGATGGTAGTAGTAGTAGTAGTGATGATGGTAGTAGTAGTAGTAATGATGGTAGTAGTAGTAGTAATGATGGTAATAGTAGTAGTAATAATGATGGTAGTAGTAGTAGTAGTAATAATGATGGTAGTAGTAGTAGTAGTAATGATGGTAGTAGTAGTAGTGATGATGGTAGTAGTGGTAGTAAAGGTGGTGGTTGTAGTAGTAGTAGTAATGATGGTAGTAGTAGTAGTAATGATGGTAGTAGTTGTAGTGGTGGTAGTAGTAGTAGTAGTGATGATGGTAGTAGTAGTAGTAATGATGGTAGTAGTTGTAGTAATGATGATGGTAGTTGTAGTGCTGATGTAATGGTGAAGATGACAGTTATTTAGTTATAAGTTAGTTATAATTTCATTTTCCATGTTCAGCTTTTTATATTTATTGCATTTCTTATATATTGTTGTTATTTTTTAATTTAATTTTGTATTATTATTTACTACCATTTTATATTATTATTTCTAATTGTTTAACAATAATACAATGTATATTGTTTCACAACATCCGGCGCCGACAGAGATAGACGCCTCGCTTCGCGTTCCTAGGAAACTATGCAGTATTTAGTTTTTTTTAACGTGTTATTTCTTACATTGGTACCCCAGGTCATCTTAGGTTTCATTACATACAGTCGGGAGGAACTACTGAATATAAGATCAGCGTCAACTCACCATCATTACGATCGGGAATATGACTTTCCCGAAGCGGATCCTGTGTTTTGCCTTCCACCCAGGACAATGGATCAGATCCCAGCCGGCGAACTTAAACAATGACGCCGTAAAAGGGGCAGACGAAGCGATCTTCTGGTCAGGCTCCGGAGACGGGCACATCGCGCACCGCTCCCGAGCATACTACTCGCCAATGTCCAGTCTCTTGACAACAAGGTTGATGAAATCCGAGCAAGGGTAGCATTCCAGAGAGACATCAGAGACTGTAACGTTCTTTGCTTCACGGAAACATGGCTCACTCAAGAGACGCTAACGGAGTCGGTGCAGCCAGCTGGATTCTCCACGCATCACGCAGACAGAAACAAAGATCTTTCTGGTAAGAAGAGGGGCGCGGGGGGGGGGGGGGGGTATGCCTTATGATTAACGAGACGTGGTGTGGTCATAACAACATACAGGAACGCAAGTCCTTCTGTTCACCTGATTTAGAATTCCTCACAATCAAATGTCGAACGCATTATCTACGACCAAAATGTCGACCGAATTCTCTTCGATTATAATCACAGCCGTATATATTCCCCCCCAAGCAGACACATCGATGGCTCTGAACGAACTTTATTTGACTCTTTGCAAACTGGAATCCATATATCCTGAGGCTGCATTCATTGTAGCTGGGGATTTTAACAAGGCTAATCTGAAAACAAGACTCCCTAAATACTATCAGCATATCGATTGTGCAACCAGGGCTGGGAAAACCCTGAATCATTGTTATTCTAACTTCCGCGACGCATATAAGGCCCTCCCCCGTCCTTCTTTCGGAAAAGCTGACCACGACTCCATTTTGTTGCTCCCTGCCTATAGAGAGAGACTAAAACAAGAAGCTCCCGCGCTCAGGTCTGTTCAACGCTGGTCCGACCAATCTGATTCCACGCTTCAACACTGCTTCGATCACGTGGATTGGGATATGTTCCGCATTGCGTCCAACAACAACATTGACGAATACGCGGATTCGGTGAACGAGTTCATTAGAAAGTGCATTGACAATGTTATACCCACAGCAGCGATTAAAACATTCCCAAACCAGAAACTGGATTGATGGCAGCATTCACGCGAAACTGAAAGCGCTCTGCTTTTAACCAGGGCAAGGTGACCGGGAAACATGACCGAATACAAACAGTGTAACTATTCCCTCCGCAAGGCAATCAAACAAGCTAAGCGTCAGTATAGAGACAAAGTACTACATCTTGCCTATGCCGTTCTGTACCATCACTCATTCATATATCTTTATGTACATATTCTTTATCCCTTTACACTTGTGTGTATAAGGTAGTAGTTTTGGAATTGTTAGCAAGATTACTTGTTGGTTATTACTGCATTGTCGGAACTAGAAGCACAAACATTTCGCTACACTCGCATTAACATCTGCTAACTACAGTGCCTTGCGAAAGTATTTGGCCCCCTTGAACTTTGCGACCTTTTGCCACATTTCACGCTTCAAACATAAAGATATAAAACTGTATTTTTTTGTGAAGAATCAACAACAAGTGGGACACAATCATGAAGTGGAACAACATTTATTGGATATTTCAAACTTTTTTAACAGATCAAAAACTGAAAAATTGGGCGTGCAAAATTATTCAGCCCCCTTAAGTTAATACTTTGTAGCGCCACCTTTTGCTGCGATTACAGCTGTAAGTCGCTTGGGGTATGTCTCTATCAGTTTTGCACATCGAGAGACTGAACATTTTTCCCATTCCTCCTTGCAAAACAGCTCGAGCTCAGTGAGGTTGGATGGAGAGCATTTGTGAACAGCAGTTTTCAGGTCTTTCCACAGATTCTCGATTGGATTCAGGTCTGGACTTTGACTTGGCCATTCTAACACCTGGATATGTTTATTTTTGAACCATTCCATTGTAGATTTTGCTTTATGTTTTGGATCATTGTCTTGTTGGAAGACAAATCTCCGTCCCAGTCTCAGGTCTTTTGCAGACTCCATCAGGTTTTCTTCCAGAATGGTCCTGTATTTGGCTCCATCCATCTTCCCATCAATTTTAACCATCTTCCCTGTCCCTGCTGAAGAAAAGCAGGCCCAAACCATGATGCTGCCACCACCATGTTTGACAGTGGGGATGGTGTGAGCTGTGTTGCTTTTACGCCAAACATAACGTTTTGCATTGTTGCCAAAAAGTTCAATTTTGGTTTCATCTGACCAGAGCACCTTCTTCCACATGTTTGGTGTGTCTCCCAGGTGGCTTGTGGCAAACTTTAAAACAACACTTTTTATGGATATCTTTAAGAAATGGCTTTCTTCTTGCCACTCTTCCATAAAGGCCAGATTTGTGCAATATACGACTGATTGTTGTCCTATGGACAGAGTCTCCCACCTCAGCTGTAGATCTCTGCAGTTCATCCAGAGTGATCATGGGCCTCTTGGCTGCATCTCTGATCAGTCTTCTCCTTGTATGAGCTGAAAGTTTAGAGGGACGGCCAGGTCTTGGTAGATTTGCAGTGGTCTGATGCTCCTTCCATTTCAATATTATCGCTTGCACAGTGCTCCTTGGGATGTTTAAAGCTTGGGAAATCTTTTTGTATCCAAATCCGGCTTTAAACTTCTTCACAACAGTATCTCGGACCTGCCTGGTGTGTTCCTTGTTCTTCATGATGCTCTCTGCGCTTTTAACGGACCTCTGAGACTATCACAGTGCAGGTGCATTTATACGGAGACTTGATTACACACAGGTGGATTGTATTTATCATCATTAGTCATTTAGGTCAACATTGGATCATTCAGAGATCCTCACTGAACTTCTGGAGAGAGTTTGCTGCACTGAAAGTAAAGGGGCTGAATAATTTTGCACGCCCAATTTTTCAGTTTTTGATTTGTTAAAAAAGTTTGAAATATCCAATAAATGTCGTTCCACTTCATGATTGTGTCCCACTTGTTGTTGATTCTTCACAAAAAAATACAGTTTTATATCTTTATGTTTGAAGCCTGAAATGTGGCAAAAGGTCGCAAAGTTCAAGGGGGCCGAATACTTTCGCAAGGCAATGTATGTGTATGTGACAAATACACTTTGATTTGATTTGATTTGACATTGTTGCTTTGGCAATATTGACACAATGTTTTTCATGCCAATAGAGAGAGAGAGAGAGAGAGAGACAGAAAGTAAGACAATGAGAGAGGGAGAGACAGAGGGAGAGAGGGAGAGAGAGGGAGAGACATTGAGAGAGGGAGAGACAATGAGAGAGGGAGAGACAATGAGAGAGGGAGAGACAATGAGAGAGGGAGAGACAATGAGAGAGGGAGAGACATTGAGAGAGGGAGAGACAATGAGATAGGGAGAGAAAATGAGAGAGGGAGATACAATGAGACAATGAGAGAGGGAGAGACAATGAGATAGGGAGAGACAATGAGAGAGGGAGATACAATGAGAGAGGGAGAGACAAAGAGAGAGGGAGAGAAAGGGAAAGACAGAGGGTAAGAAAGAAAGAAAATTATTAGTCAAGAAAGATTGAAAAGTTAGAGTTTGCGCACTGTGCCAATTGTCTTCTTCTGTGTTTTACTCCCTCCTCCCACCTCCCTCCTCCCTCCTCCCACCTCCCACCTCCCTCCTCCCTCCTACTCCTACTCCTTCCCTCTCTTTCCTCTCGTCTGTATTCCCTCTCTAGACCCATGGGGAGGATCCTATCTCTACCTCTACGTACTGCGCCATAACAATGGCAGTCGGAATCTTTCCAGCTACTCAGCACTCTAGAATGCCACCGTCCACGTTCTAACGTCGGCCATTAAACTCAGTCACCATGGTAACTTGCCTTATCAGCCCACCTCATTGTTTCCCAAGTCATCATTTGTGGATATGACCTCTTCTTCTGTCTGATTGGCTTGACCCGCCAAAGTGATGTAATCTCTTCAAATCAAATCAAATTTATTTATATAGCCCTTCGTACATCAGCTGATATCTCAAAGTGCTGTACAGAAACCCAGCCTAAAACCCCCAAAACAGCAAGCAATGCAGGTGTAGAAGCACGGTGGCTAGGAAAAACTCCCTAGAAAGGCCAAAACCTAGGAAGAAACCTAGAGAGGAACCAGGCTATGAGGGGTGGCCAGTCCTCTTCTGGCTGTGCCGGGTGGAGATTATAACATAACATGGCCAAGATGTTAAAATGTTCATAGATGACCAGCAGGGTCAAATAATAATAATCACAGTGGTTGTAGAGGGTGCAACAGGTCAGCACCTCAGGAGTAAATGTCAGTTGGCTTTTCATATCCGATCATTCAGAGTATCTCTACCGCTCCTGCTGTCTCTAGAGAGTTGAAAACAGCAGGTCTGGGACAGGTAGCACGTCCGGTGAACAGGTCAGGGTTCCATTAATCTCTTCACCTGAACACACCAGAATATCAAAGAGTTTTCATCCCCGGCCAGCCAAAATAACCTATTTAATGAACACTATCCATTCCTTATTCTTCTCTCTTGTATATCTTCTTCTTCTTCTTCTGTGTGGTTAATGACAGCAAGCTAAAGTAGCTCATTGAAATATCTCTGTCTATGTCCAAAATGGCACCCTATTTACCATATAGAATCGGTAGTGAATGAGCAGCAATGTATTGAAAGTTCCTGTTTGGGACACAGACCTCTTAAAGTTGGATGACGCTGATTCTCTACTCCCGTCACTCACTCACTCACTCACTCACTCACTCACTCACTCACTCACTCACTCACTCAGTCTCTCTCTCTCTGTCTCTCTGTCTCTCTCTCTCTGTCTCTCTCTCTCTGTCTCTCTCTCTCTCTTAGTCTCTCTCTCCTCTCCCACTTTCTCTCACCCTCTTCCCTCCTTCTCTCTTTCTTTCTCCCTCTCTCACCCTCTTCTCTCTCTCTCTCTCTCTCTCTCCCCTCCCTCTCTCTCTCTCTCTCTCTCTCATTCTCTCTCCCCGCCCCCAAATGCATGCTGGGAGTGTTTTGTAGTTGAGAGGTCATGTGGAGGGCTCTGTCCTTACTTATTTTATTGATTCTATCAATTGGTCTTTCCTTTGGTGGAGGGTTAACACACTGTTAGTTTAGATGGGGGTGTAGATGAGGGTGGGTCTAGTCATGCTATAGATGGTGTAGATGAGGCTGGGTCTAGTCATGCTATAGATGGAGGTGTAGATGAGGCTGGGTCTAGTCAGGTTATAGATGGTATAGATGAGGCTGAGTCTAGTCAGGTTATAGATGGTGTAGATGAGGCTGGGTCTAGTCAGGTTATAGATGGAGGTGTAGATGAGGCTGGGTCTAGTCAGGCTATAGATGGAGGTGTAGATGAGGCTGGGTCTAGTCAGGTTATAGATGGAGGTGTAGATGAGGCTGGGTCTAGTCAGGTTATAGATGGTGTAGATGAGGCTGGGTCTAGTCAGGTTATAGATGGTGTAGATGAGGCTGGGTCTAGTCAGGTTATAGATGGTGTAGATGAGGCTGGGTCTAGTCAGGTTATAGATGGAGGTGTAGATGAGGCTGGGTCTAGTCAGGCTATAGATGGAGGTGTAGATGAGGCTGGGTCTAGTCAGGTTATAGATGGTGTAGATGAGTCTGAGTTTAGTCAGGTTATAGATGGTGGTGTAGATGAGGCTGGGTCTAGTCAGGTTATAGATGGTGATGTAGTTGAGGGTGGGTCTAGTCATGCTATAGATGGTGCTGTAGATGAGGCTGGGTCTAGTCAGGTTATGGATGGATGGTGCATGAGGAGAGTACAGTTGGGAAGAGGAAGAGACCAGGGGGTGAGGAGGAGGGTGTCTAGAGGAAGAAGAAAAAGGGGGAGAAGAAAGGAGTAGGGAGGGTGGGGGGGGGGCTGGGGTGGTTAAAGGCACCATGGAACATTTGCCTGGGGGGGGGGGGTTGACCAGAGAGGAAGGGCAGGTGGTCAAGATTGGAGATGCAGATGAGGAGGAGGAAGGTGAGTCTGAGGAAGAGGACGAAATATGTTGTTTTACAGAGTCAGCCATAGTAGTATGATAGGTGCAGTGAAATACGTTGATTTACAGGGTCAGCCATAGTGGTACGACACCCCTGGAGCAAATTAGGGTTAAAACCTCTTGAAGCTAGGGTGCACTATTTTTATGTTTGGAAAAATAACGTTCCCAAAGTAAACGGCCTATTTCTCAGGACCAGATGCTAGAATATGCATATAATTGACAGATTAGGATAGAAAACACTCTAAAGTTTCCAAAACTGTCAATATAATATTGTCTGTGAGTATAACAGAACTGATATTGCAGACGAAACCCTGAGAAAAATCAAACCAGGAAGTGGCTTCTATTTTGAAAACTCCATGTTCCATAGCCTCCCTTTGCTCCATTTAAAGGGATATGAACCAGATTCCTTTTCCTATCGCTTCATCAAGGTGTCAACAGTCTTCAGACATAGTTTCAGGCTTTTATTTTGAAAAATGAGCCAGAAAGATAACATCGCGTCAGATGGTCACATGAGTTTTGCTCGCGCAACAGAGTTTGGACAGCTATTGCCTTTCCCTCTCCTACTGATGAAGACATTTGCGGTTGATATATTATCAATTACATATTTCAAAAACAACCTGAGGATTGATTATAAAAGACATTTGACATGTTTCTGTGGACATTACGGATATTATTTTGAATTTTCGTCTGCGTTGTCGTGACCGCTCTTTCCTGTGAATTTCTGAACATAACGCGCCAAACAGGTATTTTGGATATAAAAATAATCTTTATGGAACAAACAAAACATTTCTTGTGTAACTGGGAGTCTCGTGAGTGAAAACATCCGAAGATCATCAAAGGTAAGCGATTAATTTGATTGCTTTTCTGATTTTCGTGACCAAGCTACCTGATGCTAAGTGTACGTAATGTTTTGTCATGCGATCGATAAACTCACACAAACGCTTGGATTGTTTTCACTGTAAAGCATCATTTCAAAATCTGACACGACAGGTGGATTAACAAAAGGCTAAGCTGTGTTTTCCTATATTGCACTTGTGATTTCATGAATATAAATATTTTTAGTAATATTATGTGAATGTGGCACTATGCTCTTCAGTGGTTGTTGATGACAATTATCCCGCTAAAGGGATGGGTAGCATCAAGAAGTTTTAACTGACTTGCTCAAGGACACATTGACAGATGTTTCACCTGGTTGGCTATTGGGTATTCGTAACAGTGACCCTGCTAGGCTACCTGCCGTCCTGGTATGGACTTACACACGTTCCTTTTATGTCTACGTCTTCAAGTATAAATTATGTGAGGTAAAATACTAAAATAAAGTAAAGAAGCATTCTCTCTCTCCATCTATCTTCCACTTATTGTCTTTCATCTTTCTCTCATTTCCTCTGTAAATGATGTGAGCTAGAAGGAAGTAGGAAGTATCTCTCTCTCTCTCAATCTCAGCACCATCCAAGAGCCTAGAAGTGTTCAGTAATGGAAGAGTAATTCGATCGTGGTTTGGTTGTTGTTCAAAACTGCCAGTAGCACAGAAGTATGGAACGCTACTTTTCAGGATACACTTAGTAGTGCATCCCAAATGGCACCCTAATCCCTATATAGTGCACACTACTTTTGACTAGGACCCATAGGTCGAATAGGGTAGCATTCGGGACATGCCCACAGACAGAATCTTTGGAACTCTACTTTTGCAACAAGCTATGTAGTCATCGAAAGTTAATGGGGACAGAATACAATTAGAGTATAATTGCTTAGAGTTAATTGAATTAATTAAAGTTAAAAGGGGAGGTATGGGTATTATAAAGCATAGCAGCAGTAGGATCCATTTCAATCTGTGACACTGTGCGTCCCAAGTGGCATCCTATTCCCTATATGGTGCACACTATGGGCCACTGGTCAAAAGAAGTGCACTCTATAGGGAATAGAGTGAGATTTGGGACGTGTGACACTGCGTACATGGCGGTATCATTAGTAGGAAGTGGAGAGGCGTACAGCCTGAAAATTTGAACTAATCTCCAATGGAACAGCAGATTAGGCCCTGGTAAAGACAGATGGAGGGAGGGAGGGAGGGATGAGTGGAGGGGTAAGGACAGACTCCAGAGAAGAGAAGAGAAGGAAGGTCTTTTTTTTCTCAAAATATCTCTGCTTTTCTGTTTTCTCTCCCATCAACAAACTAAGAAACAGGACTGTTTTGCTTGCACAGACTAGAATATGTTGGCATTGAGGAGTTCACCACAGTCACTGGCTTCATTAGTAAGTGGATCGATGACGTTGTCCCCACAGTGACCGTACGTACATATCCCAACCAGAAGTCAGGCAACATCCGCACCAAGCTAAATGCTAGAGCACCCGCTTACAAGGAGCGAGACACTAATCTGGACGCTTATAAGAAATCTGCTACCACCTCAGATGAGCCATTAAACAGGCAAAGCGTCAATACAGGACAGAATCCTACTCCGCCGGCTCTGACCGTCGTCAGATGTAGCAGGGTTTGTAAACTTTCATGGATTACAAAGGGAAACCCAGCCGCAAGCTGCCCAGTGACGCGAGCATACCAGATGAGCTAAATGTCTTCTAGACTCACAACACTAAACCATGCATGATAGCACCAGCTGTTCCGGACGACTGTGTGATCACCCTCTACGTAGCCGATCTGAGTAAGACCTTTCAACAGGTCAACAGTCACAAGGCCTCAGGGCAAGATGGATTACCAGGACGCGAACTCAGAGCATGCGCTGCCCAGTTGGCAAGTGTCTTCATTGACATTTTGACCCTCTCCCTGACCCAGTCTGTAATATGTTTCAAGCAGACCAGCACTGTCCCTGCGCCCAAGAATGCCAAGGTAACTTGTCTAAATGACTATCGCCCCCACAGCACTCACATCTGTAGCCATGAAATGCTTTGAAAGGCTGGTCATGGCTCACATCGACACCATCATCCCAGACACCCTGGACCCACTCCAATTTGCATATCGCTCCAACAGATCCACAGATGACACAGTCTCTATAGCACTCTACAGTGTATAGCTGCACCATTGAGAGCATCTTGAGTGGCTGCATCACAGCTTGGTATGGCAACAGCTTGGCATCCGACCACAAGGCTCTACAGAGGGTAATGAATACGGCCTTGCCAACCAGGATCTCTATACCAGACAGAGAAAAGCCCTAAAATGTGTTAAAGACTCCAGCCACCCAAGTCATAGACTGTTCTCTCTGCTACTGCACAGCAAGCGGTACCGAAGTCTGAAACCAACAGGACCCTGAACAGTTTCTACACCCCAAGTCATAGACTGTTCTCTCTGCTACCGCACAGCAAGCGGTACCGAAGTCTGAAACCAACAGGACCCTGAACAGCTTCTACACCCCAAGTCATAGACTGTTCTCTCTGCTACCGCACAGCAAGCGGTACCGAAGTCTGAAACCAACAGGACCCTGAACAGTTTCTACACCCCAAGTCATAGACTGTTCTCTCTGCTACCGCACAGCAAGCGGTACCGAAGTCTGAAACCAACAGGACCCTGAACAGCTTCTACACCCCAAGCCATAAGACTGATAAATACCTAGTTAAATAGTTAATCAAGCTACCGAACTATCTGCGTTGACCCTTTCGCACTTACTTTTTTGAATCATTACAGATGCTGCTGCTACTGTCTATTATCTATCCTGTTGCCTAGTCACTTTATCCCTACCTATATGTACCTGTCTACCTCAGTTACCTGGTACCCCTACACATAGACTCTGTAATGGTACTCACTGTATATAACCATTTTACTATCTGGTACCCCTGCACATAGACTCTGTAATGGTACTCACTGTATATAGCCATGTTACTACCTGGTACCCCTGCACATAGACTCTGTAATGGTACTCACTGTATATATAGCCATGTTACTACCTGGTACCCCTGCACATAGACTCTGTACTGGTACTCACTGTATATAACCATGTTACTACCTGGTACCCCTGCACATAGACTCTGTAATGGTACTCACTGTATATATAGCCATGTTACTACCTGGTACCCCTACACATAGAATCTGTACTGGTACTCACTGTATATAGCCATGTTACTACCTGGTACCCCTGCACATAGACTCTGTAATGGTACTCACTGTATATATAGCCATGTTACTACCTGGTACCCCTGCACATAGACTCTGTAATGGTACTCACTGTATATATAGCCATGTTACTACCTGGTACCCCTGCACATAGACTCTGTACTGGTACTCACTGTATATAACCATGTTACTACCTGGTACCCCTGCACATAGACCATGTTATCGTTAACCATTTGTGTATTTATTATTACTTTTATATGTTATTGCTTTTCTACTATTTATCTGTGTTGTTGGGAAGGACACGTAGCATTTCACTGTTCGTCTACACCTGTTGTCTCTCTCTCTCTCTCTCTCAATTCCAATTTAAGGGCTTTATTGTCATGGGAAACATATGTTTACAAAGTGAAATAGATAATAAACCCCGCAAAATGAACAGTAAACAGTTCACTCACAAAAGTTCCAAAATAATAAATACATTTTAAATGTCCTGGGTCTCTGTGGGGTGTGTTTGTGTTTGTGAACAGAGCCCCAGGACCAGCTTGCTTAGGGGACTCTTCTCCAGGTTCATCTCTCTGTGGGGTGTGTTTGTGTTTGTGAACAGAGCCCCAGGACCAGCTTGATTAGGGGACTCTTGTCCAGGTTCATCTCTCTGTAGGTGATGGCTTTGTTATGGAAGGTTTGGGAATCGCTTCCTTTTTAGGTGGATGTAGAATTGAACAGCTCTTTTTCTGGATTTTGATCATTAGCAGGTATCGGCCTAATTCTGCTCTGCATGCATTATTTGGTGTTCTACATGGAGGATATTATTGCAGAATTCTGCATACACAGTCTCAATTTGGTGTTTGTCCCATTTTGTGAATTCTTAGTTGGTGAGCAGGACCCTAGATCCTCTGATTCAAGTATTTGTATCTAGATCCTAATTTTTTTTCTCTCTCTCTCTCTCTCTCTCTCTCTCTCTCTCTCTCTCTCTCTCTCTCTCTCTCTCTCTCTCTCTCTCTCTCTCTCTCTCTCTCTCTCTCTCTCTCTCTCTCTCTCTCTCTCTCTCTCTCTCTCTCTCTCTCTCTCTCTCTCTCTCTCTCTCTCTCTCTCTCTCTCTCTCTCTCTCTCACCTAACTCCTAACCTGACTCCTAACCTAACTCCTAACCTAACTCCTAACCTAACTCCTAACCTAACTCCTAACCTAACTCCTAACTTTGTCCCCACATGAGTTCTTCTATTTTTGCGGTGACCTATAATCCCCAAATGTCCCCACAAGGATAGAAGAACCAACACACACGCAATGATTGTGTCTGTGGAAAGCAAAGCTGTGGTTTGTTCAGTAATGATGTTATGATTTTTGTTGTTGTCGTTGATAGGTGCAGTGAAATGTGTCGGTAGGCAGAGACATACAGTGTACTCTAACTTATTATTCATACCCATCTGACTTGGATAATAGGTTTGTGTGTGTTTAGAGAGAGAGAGAGAGAGAGACAGAGACAGAGACAGAGACAGAGACAGAGACAGAGACAGAGAGAGAGAGAGAGAGAGAGAGAGAGAGAGAGAGAGAGAGAGAGACAGAATGTGTGCGGGCTGCTAGTTAGCATGAAAGCGTGTGCCGTGCTTGTCTTTCTGTTTATAAGACTGTGTGCCCATGGCTAGTAGGACGTGTGAACTTGTGTGTGTGTGTGTGTCTGTCAATTTCAATTTCAATTTAAGGGGCTTTATTGACATGGGAAACACATGTTCACATTGCCAAAGTAAGTGAAGTAGATAATAAACACAAGTTAAATAAACAATAAAAATTATCCGTAAACATTACACTCACGAAAGTTCAAAAACAAGACAGACATTTCAAATTATGTCTATATACAGTGTTGTCTGGGTGTGTTTGGGTGTGTTTGTCCCTCTCTCTTTGGGTGTGTGTCTTTCTCTCTCTTTCTCTCTCTTTGGGTGTGTGTCTTTCTCTCTCTTTCTCTTTGAGTGTGTCTTTTTCTCTCTCTCTCTCTCTTTGGGTGTGTGTCTTTCTCTCTCTCTCTCTTTGTGTGTGTCTTTCTCGCTCTCTCTTTGAGTGTGTGTCTTTCTCTCTCTTTCTCTCTCTCTCTCTCTTTGGGTGTGTGTCTTTCTCTCTCTCTTTGGGTGTGTGTCTTTCTCTCTCTCTCTCTCTCTCTTTGGGTGTGTGTCTTTCTCTCTCTCTCTTTTTCTCTCTCTCTCTCTCTCTCTCTTTGGGTGTGTGTCTTTCTCCCTCTCTCTTTGAGTGTGTCTTTCTCTCTCTCTCTCTCTCTCTCTCTCTCTCTCTCTCTCTCTCTCTCTCTCTCTTTGGGTGTGTGTCTTTCTCTCTCTCTCTCTCTCTCTCTCTCTTTGGGTGTGTGTCTTTCTCCCTCTCTCTTTGGGTGTGTGTCTTTCTCCCTCTCTCTTTGAGTGTGTCTTTCTCCCTCTCTCTTTGAGTGTGTCTTTCTCCCTCTCTCTTTGAGTGTGTCTTTCTCTCTCTCTCTCTCTTTGGGTGTGTGTCTTTCTCTCTCTCTCTCTCTCTTTGTGTTTCCGTGCGTCATCTGTGTATATTGAGGTTGGGTTTCTCGTCACGGAGGTTTGCAGAGCATGGCTGGTGTCACTTTACCTTCAGCCCTTTAAAGTGGCATCCGGGCGCAGAGCCAGCCATAATTTAACAGTTATTGTTGTGTTCTGTTCTTGAGAGAGACAGAGAGAGAGAAAGAGAGAGAGGAAGAGAGAGAGAAAGAGAGAGAGGAAGAGAGAGAGCGAGAGAGAGAGAGAGAGAGAGAGAGAGAGAGAGAGAGAGAGAGAGAGAGAGAGAGAGAGAGAGAGAGAGAGAGAGGGAGAGAGAGAAAGAGAGAGAGAAAGAGAGAGAGGAAGAGAGAGAGCGAGAGAGAGAGAGAGCGAGAGAGAGAGAGAGAGAGAGAGAGAGAGAGAGACAGAGAAAGAGAGAGGGAGAGAGGGAGAGAGAGCGAGAGAGAGACTCAGTGAGCATAGCCTTGCTTTTGAGAAAGGTCACCGTATTCAGACCTGGCTCTCAAGAGAAGACAGGCTATGTGCACAATGCCTAAAAAATTAGATGGAAACTGAGCTGCACTTCTTAACCTCCTGCCAAATATACACTGCTCAAAAAAAAATAAAGGGAACACTAAAATAACACATCCTAGATCTGAATGAATGAAATATTCTTATTAAATACTTTTTTCTTTACATAGTTGAATGTGCTGACAACAAAATCACACAAAAATTATCAATGGAAATCAAATTGATCAACCCATGGAGGACTGGATTTGGAGTCAAAATCAAAATTAAAGTGGAAAACCACACTACAGGCTGATCCAACTTTGATGTAATGTCCTTAAAACAAGTCAAAATGAGGCTCAGTAGTGTGTGTGGCCTCCACGTGCCTGTATGACCTCCCTACAATGCCTGGGCATGCTCCTGATGAGGTGGCCAACTCCTGGACAGTCTGTGGTGGATGGGGCGAGACATGATGTCCCAGATGTGCTCAATTAGATTCAGGTCTGGGGAACGGGTGGGCCAGTCCATAGCATCAATGCCTTCCTCTTGCAGGAACTGCTGACACACTCCAACCACATGAGGTCTAGCATTGTCTTGCATTAGGAGGAACCCAGGGCCAACCGCACAAGCATATGGTCTCACAAGGGGTCTGAGGATCTCATATCGGTACCTAATGGCAGTCAGGCAACCTCTGGCACATGGAGGGCTGTGCGGCCCCCCCAAAGAAATGCCACCCCACACCATGACTGACCCACCGCCAAACCGGTCATGCTGGAGGATGTTGCAGGCAGCAGAACGTTCTCCACGGCGTCTCCAGACTCTGTCAAGTCTGTCACATGTGCTCAGTGTGAACCTGCTTTTCATCTGTGAAGAGCACAGGGCGCCAGTGGCGAATTTGCCAATCTTGGTATTCTCTGGCAAATGCCAAACGTCCTGCACGGTGTTGGGCTGTAAGCACAACCCCCACCTGTGGACTTCTGATGATAGTGATGGGGAAGAAACAGTGATCAACAGTGTTGTTGTCACAGAAGAAGTTGACCGAGTTTTGAAATCAGTGGAATATCTGGTAGAAGTAGATAAGCAGATGAAGATTTTTAACCCTTTTTTAACGAGAACATTTTCTTATTTTACGATACGATACAGTGAGTTAATCGCATTGTTCAAGGGCAGAACAACATATTTTTACCTTGACAGCTCGGGGATTTGATCTGGCTCCCTTCCGGTTCCTAGTCCAACGCTCTAACCACTAGGCTACTCTGCCGCCCCAAAATGGAGTCGGAAAGAGCACACAGAAGGCTGTTGTATAAAACACCTGTCTCCGGATTACATCTTCAAACTAAGGGCAACCATGGCATTCGTGACAGAGATGGAGAAAGATCTGATGATTCGTATGCCATTGCACATGGTCAGGGTGAACCAGACTGACTTGACACAATGAAAGTTGAGAAGAAAGTTGTGCAAAGTAAACGGAAACGACGCAGGAAAGTGTAATGAAAGAACATTTCTACTGTTTCAGATATTATACGTCTCTAATTTTGTCAGAGAGTTGTTTTCATTGCAAGGTCAAGCTTACTGTTAGATAGCTAGCTAATGTTAGCTAAATGGGCAGGTAGGTAAATACAGTATATGATATACCATTTGGCAGCTCTGAGTCTCAAATTTGATCTTTTACATTTCGCTACTTAAGACCACTGGTGGAAAAAGTACTAAATGGTCATACTTGAGTAAAAGTAAACCTCTTGAAACTAGGGGGCACTATGTTTATTTTGAGTGATTCTTGCGTAAAAGACAGAGGTAGTAATTTTTTCTCTCGCTCCTACTGAAAAGCCTATTTGATATATTATCAAATGGATATTTGAAAAACACCTTGAGGATTGATTATAAAAAGCGTTTTCCATGTTTCTGTCGATATTATCGATATAATTTGAATTTTTTTTTCAGCGTTGTTGTGACCGCTATTTTCGGTGGATTTCTCAACATAATGTGACCAACAAACGGAGTTATTTTGGATATAAAAATAATCTTTATGGAACAAAAGGAACATTTGCTGTCTAACTGGGAGTCTCATCAGTGAAAACATCCGAAGATCATCAAAGGTAAACGGTTAATTTGATTGCTTTTCTGATTTTCATGACCAAGCTGCCTGCTGCTAGCTGGACATAATGCTATGCTAGGCTATCGATAAACTTACACAAATGCTTGTCTTGCTTTGGCTGTAAAGCATAATTTCAAAATCTGAGATGACAGGGTGATCAACAAAAGGCTAAGCTGTGTTTCACTATATTTCACTTGGGATTTCATGAATATGAATATTTTCTAGTAATATTTTTTGACCGTTGCGCTATGCTAATGTGTGTAGTTGATGACAATTCTCCCGGATCCGGGATGGGTAGTTCCAAGAGATTATTAATAGAAAATGACTCAAGTAAAAGTGAGAGGCACCCGGTAAAATACAACTTGAGTAAAATAATGTGGTTTAAAAGTATTTGGTTTTAAAATTAATTAAGTAAATGGAATTGCTCAAAAGTAAAAGTACAAACCATTTCAAATTCCTTATATTAAGCAAACCAGACGGCACAATTGTTTTTTATTGGCAGATAGCCAGGGGTGCACTTCAACACTCAAGACAAGACACACACTTACAGATCAGAGGCAGTAGGGATGACCAGTAGGGATGACCAGGGATGTGTGTGAATTGTGTCAGGGAAAATGTATGCAGTAAAAATAACATTATTTTCTTTAGGAACGTAGTGAACATTTACTCTTCACTTTTTATTGTTCATTCAACTGTTTATCAATTTCTTGAATTGACTTGAGAGGTAGAGAGAGACAGAGACAGAGAGAGAGACAGAGAGAGAGAGAGAGAGAGACAGAGAGAGAGAGAGAGAGAGAGAGAGACAGAGAGAGAGACAGAGAGAGACAGAGAGAGAGAGACAGAGAGAGACAGAGAGAGACAGAGAGAGAGACAGAGAGAGACAGAGAGACCACTGAGAAAATAAAGTAAATTTAAGGTCCCAACAAAGGGTTTTATAATCCAAGTTTATTACACTCTGAGGTTACGAGTTGAAACAAAGAACAACAATCCACATTAAAGCAGAAATATTGATTGACTTGAATAATAAACTAAGATGGTCTGGAGGATAATTACAGGTCTATATCAGATTAATGTTATACAAGACCAACCTACTGCTACAGGTCTATATCAGATTAATACTATACAAGACCAACCTACTGCTACAGGTCTATATCAGATTAATACTATACAAGACCAACCTACTGCTACAGGTCTATTTCAGATTAATGTTATACAAGACCAACCTGCTGCTACAGGTCTATATCAGATTCATGTTATACAAGACTGCTACAGGTCTATATCAGATTAATGTTATACAAGACCAACCTACTACTACAGGTCTATATCAGATTAATGTTATACAAGACCAACCTACTGCTACAGGTCTATATCAGATTAATGTTATACAAGACCAACCTGCTGCTACAGGTCTATATCAGATTAATGTTATACAAGACCAACCTACTGCTACAGGTTTATATCAGATTAATACTATACAAGACCAACCTACTGCTACAGGTCTACATCAGATTAATACTATACAAGACCAACCTACTGCTACAGGTTTATATCAGATTAATACTATACAAGACCAACCTACTGCTACAGGTCTACATCAGATTAATACTATACAAGACCAACCTACTGCTACAGGTCTATATCAGATTAATACTATACAAGACCAAACATAAAGTTGGACCAGGAAACCACAACATTCTTCATCGAGCTTGGTTAAAAGTTAAGTCACTCTGGCCCATTGTCTCCCTTTGAAAAGACCATCATACGATAGGCCTACTTCCATTCAGCTGCTAGTGGACCACAGACTGTACTGAGGGGACTTGTACATTTCCTTTCAGCTCCTATTGGACCACAGACTGACATACGCATCATAACGTATCTATTTAGTAGCTAGCTAGCCTCTGTCTGAATCTAAGATACGCATCATAACGTATCTATTTAGTAGCTAGCTAGCCTCTGTCTGAATCTAACATTATGCCATATAACATATCTATTTAGTAGCTAGCTAGCCTCTGTCTGAATCTAAGATACGCATCATAACGTATCTATTTAGTAGCTAGCTAGCCTCTGTCTGAATCTAAGATACGCATCATAACGTATCTATTTAGTAGCTAGCTAGCCTCTGTCTGAATCTAAGATACGCATCATAACGTATCTATTTAGTAGCTAGCTAGCCTCTGTCTGAATCTAACATTATGCCATATAACATATCTATTTAGTAGCTAGCTAGCCTCTGTCTGAATCTAAGATACGCATCATAACGTATCTATTTAGTAGCTAGCTAGCCTCTGTCTGAATCTAAGATACGCATCATAACGTATCTATTTAGTAGCTAGCTAGCCTCTGTCTGAATCTAAGATACGCATCATAATGTATCTATTTAGTAGCTAGCCTCTGTCTGAATCTAACATTATGCCATATAACTTATCTATTTAGTAGCTAGCTAGCCTCTGTCTGAATCTAACATACGCATCATAACGTATCTATTTGTAGCTAGCTAGCCTCTGTCTGAATCTAAGATACGCATCATAACGTATCTATTTAGTAGCTAGCTAGCCTCTGTCTGAATCTAAGATACGCATCATAATGTATCTATTTAGTAGCTAGCTAGCCTCTGTCTGAATCTATCATTATGCCATATAACATATCTATTTAGTAGCTAGCTAGCCTCTGTCTGAATCTAACATTATGCCATATAACATATCTATTTAGTAGCTAGCTAGCCTCTGTCTGAATCTAACATTATGCCATATAACTTATCTATTTAGTAGCTAGCTAGCCTCTGTCTGAATCTAACATACGCATCATAACGTATCTATTTAGTAGCTAGCTAGCCTCTGTCTGAATCTAACATTATGCCATATAACATATCTATTTAGTAGCTAGCTAGCCTCTGTCTGAATCTAACATTATGCCATATAACTTATCTATGTAGTAGCTAGCTAGCCTCTGTCTGAATCTAACATACGCATCATAACGTATCTATTTAGTAGCTAACATTATGCGTTATAACACGTGCATGTGAAAAACTTAAAAGGGTTCTTCATCTGTCTCCATAGGAGAACCCTTTGAAGAACCATTTTTGGTTCCAGGTAGAAGCCTTTTTTGGGATCCATGTAGAACCCTTTCCACAGAGGGTTCTACCTGGAACCCAAAATCATTCTACCTGGAACCAAAAAGGGTTCTATCTGGAACCAAAAAGGGTTCTACCTGGAACCCAAAATCATTCTACCTGGAACCAAAAAGGGTTCTATCTGGAACCAAAAAGGGTTCTACCTGGAACCCAAAATCATTCTACCTGGAACCAAAAAGGTTTTTCCTATGGGAACAGGACGAAGAAGCCTTTCGGTGATATTAGCAGGATATTATATTCTCAGCACTGAAAAATTGCAAACCCCTTTAGCTTGATTCCATTGAATGCATTCACTATCAATATATGTCACGATCAGCCTTCAAGTAAAAAAACGGTCTCAATCTAACTAAGGTTTAATGCACAAACTATTTATTAACTTCAATCAAACATGTATTATGACTGAGCATCACTATATCTAAATAGAATAATCTAGTTACTCTCACTCATTAAGGGAGGTACACTTCTCCAACAGGCGACACGGAAGAGAGGGAGAAAGGAAGGCGTGTTACATTTACATTTGTGATGAATAAATTGTCTCCCTAGTGAATGTTCCTGTCTAAATGGTGAATATCCAGGAGAGCTGTGATTTATGAAGCAGGAGAGGAGAGAAGAGGAGAGGAGGTGAGGAGGAAGAGGAGGAGAGGAGAGGAGGTGAGGAGAGGAGGTGAGGAGAGGAGAGGAGGTGAGGAGGAAGAGATGGTGAGGAGAGGAGGCGATGAGAGAGGAAATAAGAGGAGGAGGAGAGGAGAGGGAGGAGAGGTGTGGAAGAGAGAAGAGAAGGAGAGGAGAGGAGAGGAAGGGGAAGCGAAGGAGAGGAGAGGAGCAGAAGAGGAGAGGCGATGAGAGAGGAAAGAAGAGGAGGAGGAGAGGAGAGGGAGGAGAGGTGTGGAAGAGAGAAGAGAAAGAGAGGAGAGGAGGTGAGGAGAGGAGTGGGAGGAGAGGAGGAGGAAGAGAGAAGAGAAGGAGAGGAGAGGAGAGGAAGGGGAAGCGAAGGAGAGGAGAGGAGCAGAAGAGGAGAGGCGATGAGAGAGGAAAGAAGAGGAGGAGGAGAGGAGAGGGAGGAGAGGTGTGGAAGAGAGAAGAGAAAGAGAGGAGAGGAGGTGAGGAGAGGAGTGGGAGGAGAGGAGGAGGAAGAGAAGAGGAGGAGATGGAGGAGAGGAAGGGGAAGAGAAGGAGAGGAGCAGAAGAGGAGAGGATGTGATGAGGGAGGAAAGGAGAGGAGGAGGAGAGGAGAGGAGGAGATGGAGGAGAGGAGGAGGAAGAGAAGAGGAGGAGATGGAGAGGAGGAGAGGAAGGGGAGGAGAAGAGGAGAGGAGGAGAGGAAGGAGGAGGGGAGGAGGAGATGAGAGAAAAGGAGGGGGGAGTAGAGGAGAGAAGATGAGAAAAGATGACAGAACGGGCTGAACCCGATACAGGTACAGTATATGGATTCGGAGAGAACGCCCATGAATCACTTGCACAACGGTAAAACCTGTTTCCCAAGTACTTCATCAACCAATCAGGATGGCTGACTGCAGATCCATCACAATGACTTCATCCCAAATCCTCCATTCGCTATGTAGTGCACTATTTTAGACCAGGACCCAATGGGGAATAGGATGCTATTTGTAACACCCAACCGTCGTCTGGCATGAAGTCACGTAGGGACCGTGGCGAATAGTAGAGAGTGGATCGCCTCAGGGAGAGAGAGGAACAACCCAGTGGTTATGATGATGACTTAGACAACTGACATCAGATCTCATCATGGAGCCCCCAGCACCTCTCTCCACACACACACACACACACACACACACACACACACACACACACACACACACACACACACGGCTAGCGGAACCAAACGAGCGCATACTCCCTTAAACGACCTTCACAAAACGAGAAAAAAAAGCAGCAATTATACTGTTGGTCCCTCTTGAGATGCCATAGCCAGTATACCCCTCCCTCAACCTTAGTCCGAATTAATATTAGATAACTTAAGAAATCTGTCATTTATTTTGACGTTTTGCAGAGGAGATCTTAGTCGTTTTACATCGAACTAAAGATGTTTTGGTCCCACGAAAACTTTTTGTCTTTCATTGAATGACAACAATGACTTCATTGAAGAATCCCTACTCTCGACCAATTGTCACGCTGGTGTAAAGGGATCGGGAGACAGGCACAGGAATGCGTACTAAGGGTTTTTATTGACCCAAATTACAGCCATGTAAAGGCACAGGGACGAAGACCAAACAAACACACGTATACAATCCACAGGGTTGAAACCCAAACAAAAAGAGTGAGGAGTACCTCGGAAAAATACAGCTGGGACGAGACCCATAACAAACACGCACAAAATGATACCACACGGGACGAGACCCGTAACAAACACACACAAAATGATTCAACATGGGACGAGACCCGTAATCATCTGCACAATACAAGCGTCAGGAAAGCCAACACAGCACAGGTACTCACACGACCAACGTACACTGTAACAATAAATCGACGGCCCAATGGTGAACCGAAGGTCACACTTATACAATTACTAACCAAGGAAATGGTGACCAGGTGTGTGTAATGACACAGTTCCGGAGCAATCCGTGACACCGATCATCGACTTCAAGCTTGTCTCGAGTAACAAAATGTGCACCAACAGACGAAAAAAAACGAAAAAACATTGGCAAAGTCAAAAATTAACAAAATGGCATCATTGTAGAGGCAACAGGTTGGAGGTGGCAGGTAGCCTAGTGGTTAGAGTGTAGGTTGGAGTGTAGATTTGTCAAATAACAATTTGATTTGACACACACCTCATTCTGTGTGTTAAATGGTCTCAGCGGACACACACACACACACACGCACACACACGCACGCACGCACGCACACACACACACACACACACACACACACACACACACACACACACACACACACACACACACACACACACACACACAAAAACAAGCACACACACAAACACGCACACACACACAAACAAGCACACGCACACACACACACACACAGCCTGTGTCCTGTGCATCCTGATAAGCGTCATTGTGTGTAGTGTGTTTGTTAATGAAGCGAGACACAACGTGGCAGGGGCCTGTGTCTAAGTGTGTGTCTAAGTGTGTGTCTAAGTGTGTGTCTAAGTGTGTGTGTGTCTAAGTGTGTGTGTGTGTGTGTGTGTGTGAGAGAGTCTAAAAGTGTGTGTGTGTGTGTGAGTGAGAGTCTAAGAGTGTGTATGTGTGTGTGAGAGAGAGTCTGAGTGTGTGTGTGTGTGTGTGTGTGTGTGTGTGTGTGTGTGTGTGTGTGTGTGTGTGTTTGAGAGACTAAGAGTGTGTGTGTGTGTGTGTGTGTGTCTGTGTGTGTGTGTGTGTGTGTGTGTGTGAGAGAGCGAGTCTAAGGGTGTATGTGTGTGTGAGAGTCTAAGAGTGTGTGTGTGTGTGTGTGTGTGTGTGTGTGTGAGAGAGAGAGTCTAAGAGTGTGTGTGTGTGTGTGTGTGTGTGTGTGTGTGTGTGTGAGAGAGAAAGTCTAAGAATGTGTGTGTGAGAGAGTCTAACAGTGTGTGGGTGTGTGTGTGTATTGTTAATGAAGCAAGTCACAGTGTGGCGAGGCCTGGTGGTGATTTTTGTCAGGGGGAGGAGCTGGTTAGTGCAGTAATATAGTCAATACATGTACGTGTGTGTGTTTGTGTGTGTGTGTGTGCGTGTGTGTGTGTGTCCGTGTGACCCGAGGATGATCATCATTGTGAGATGTGGTAGTAATGTTCTCTGTGATGTGATATGCATGTACCTAGTGGAGGCTGTAATTGGGTCTTTTATAGCTAACGCAGAGAGATGACGGGCGGGAAGGCGAGATCAGTCGTGAATCTGCTGAGGGACACGGGCTTCTATAATAATAACACAATATCTCATATTCAATATTTATACCACGGGATTGTTGGATTGGCTGTAAGGGTATTCTAGAGTGTTTTCATTTTAGATATACGGACAGTTGTAAAATATATCGACGTAGTTTCTGTAGTAGGTACCTTTATTCTCATTTCTAAATCACAGTACAGGATGTGTCAGCCAACAGCCCATCGGATTGCTTGTTGTGAGATGCGGTAACAGTATTTCTGTCAAAGTGCTTCATAAGGGCATACATGATATATATATATATAAAACAATGTCATGTAATTCACTATCCACAATATAATGCACTGTGTCTTAATCTGGTCATAACCTGTCCTAATATGGTCTTAATCTGGTCATAACAGCTGACATAACCTGTCATAATATGGTCTTCATCTGGTCATAACAGCTGACATAACCTGTCATAATATGGTCTTAATCTGGTCATAACCTGTCATAATATGGTCTTAATCTGGTCATAACAGCTGACATAATTTGTCATAACACATACATTTACACCTGTTGTGACATCTGGCTGTCAGACATGCACCTTCCCCAATGCTCTGGTTGCTGATGGCTGGGATGAATGTAGGAGCAGATTTCAGGAGCAGGACAAGACACCCTCTTTGTGACTGATGACTGATACAAGGGCCTGTACGTGATAGGCCTATCTGGCCTTATATGATTATGATGTCATAATGCTTCATGACACTGATATAAGGGCCTGTACGTGATTGGCCTATCTGGCCTTATATGATTATGATGTCATAATGCTTCATGACACTGATATAAGGGCCTGTACGTGATAGGCCTATCTGGCCTTATATGATTATGATGTCATAATGCTTCATGACACTGATATAAGGGCCTGTACGTGATTGGCCTATCTGGCCTTATATGATTATGATGTCATAATGCTTCATGACACTGATATAAGGGCCTGTACGTGATAGGCCTATCTGGCCTTATATGATTATGATGTCATAATGCTTCATGACACTGATATAAGGGCCTGTACGTGATAGGTCTATCTGGCCTTATATGATTATGATGTCATAATGCTTCATGACAGTGTCATAAAGTGTATTTTCTACTAAGTTGTTTTAAATATGATTTAAAAAAAACATTACTATAAATAATTAATTACAACAACAACAAAGGATTTAAGAAACAAACTTTAAAAATGAAAGGTAAACTTCTTGGCAGAGAAAAAAACAAATTTGAATAAATGTGGGTTTTTGACACCCTTATGTAGGTGTCATAACCAGCCATAAAATAACACTGTGTCACAACAGGTGTAAATATATCGGTCATGACAGTGTTATGAGCATGTTATAACAGGCTATGACGTTATTTCAGCTTCTATGACATATTATGACATGACAATGACACTGGGTGTTTACCTTTCTCTGTGGCAAAGATATGGCTCTGCAGTGGAACAGTTTAACGGGATCCTGAACAATTGTGATATTTTGTGTTTATTTACACTGAGCTTTTTTTTCAGATTTTTAATCATTTCCTATGACCAAAAACATCTTCTGTACCTCAAAACAGAGAGCACTAACCTTGATTTGATTTTCAATTTCTACTTCAACGAGTCGGCAGCTCTGGATGTTCTACTTCCTCTGGACCAGCACTCGAAAAGGAAGTGATGGCGCAGAAGAGGCATCAGCGAGCAAATAAACCGTCTCTACCCTACGTTCTATTCGCTAGAGAAAAAACTGGACGAGCTCCATTCGAGACTAAACTATCAACGAGACTTGAATCATTTTTAATATTCAATGTGACATGGAGACGTAGCTGAACAAGGACATAAATAATATACATCTCACTGGTTTCTCCATCGTCTAGACAGGACGGCAGAGGGTTAACAACAGCTGGTGCGCTGATGTTAAGGAAGTCTCAAGTTTTTGCATCCCTGAGTTAGAATACCTCATGATAAGCTGTAGACCGTAATATTTACCAAGAGAGTGTTTTCATCTACATTTTTCGTGGCCGTCTATTACCACCATAAACCTATGCTGGCATTAAGACCGCACTCGGCACGCTCTATAGGGCCGTAAGCAAACAAGAAAAGGCTCATCAGGAGGCGGCTGGTGATTTTAATGCAGGGAAATTCGTTTTAGCTATTTTTTTTTTACCAGAATGTCACCTGTGCAACTAAAGGCGACAAAACTCTTGATCATTTTTACTCCACAAACAGAAACGCAACAAACGTCTCTCCCTTTGGCAGATCTGACCATAAATCTATGCTCTTGATTCCTGCTTTAAAAAGCAAAAACTCAAAACAGGAAGTACCAATGACTCGCTCAATATAGAAACGGTCCAATGAAGCGGATGCTAAGATAGAAGACGGTTTCTCTAAACGGTTTCTCTAACGGTTTCTCTAACAGTCTCTAACACAGACTGGAATGTTTTACGTGATTAATCCGTTAACATATAAGGAGTTTACCACATCAACAAGGAAAAGAAGAGCCGTACACTCTTGGAGCTCAGATGAAATGATTTAATAACCTAATAACCAACGTTTCAACAGACAAGCTGTCTTCATCAGGGTACAATGACAAACACTGCTGGGTCACTAGTTTATATTGTGTCAAAGGACACACACAAGTGTCTGTAATCATGGCCGGCTGTGGCTTGATATCATTGTTTAATTTGCAGATATAAATAGAACACATCAAAAACATGAATGGATAACATACAGTCATAGATACAATTTGGCTACATAGGCCTACAAACATTTACAATGAATAGCAAAATCACAATAATCACCAAAATGGCTTCAGATCAAAGTCTACGTTGAGACTGAAGGGAGCAAGGGTCTTTAAATTAAAGATCCAAACTCTAATTTACCACCATAAAAATCCCCCTACACAACATCTATTCGTGCCTCTAACGGATGGAAATGACCAAGTCCCCACAGTGACATTATGTAAATATCCCAACCAGAAAGCCATGGATTACAGGAAAAACTAGGCTAAGTCTGCCGCTTTCAAGGAATGAGACACTAATCCGGATGCTTATATTAAATCCTGCTACGACCTCCGACGAGCCATTAAACAGACAAAGCGTTAATTGAGGACTAAGATTGAATCTTACTACGCCGGCTCTGACGCTCGTCGGATGTAGCAGGGCTTGCAAACTATCATGGACTACAAAGGAAAACCCAGCCCCGAGCTTACCCGTGATGCAAGCCTACCAGATGAGAGAAACTCCTTCTATGCTCCCTTCTAGGCAAGCAACACTGATCCATGCATGAGAGCACCAGCTGTTCCGGACAACTGTGTGATCTTGCTTTCCATAGCCGATGTGAGTAAGACCTTTAAACAGGTCAACCTTCACAAAGCCTCAGGGCCAGATGGATTACCAGGTTCTGTACTCAGAGCATGCATGGACAAACTGGCAAGTGTCTTCACTGACATTTTCAACCTCTCCTTGTCCAAGTCTGTAATACCAACATGTTTCAAGCAGACCACCATAGTCCCTATGCCCAAGAATGCCAAGGTAACCTATCTAAATGACTGTCGCCCGGTAGCAGTCACATCTGTAGACATGAAATGCTTTGAAAGGCCGGTCATGGCTCACATCAACACCATCATCCCAGACACCCTGGACTCACTCCAATAGCCCTTATGCACATTCCATGACCGAACGTTCGTAGCACACTTCCTTCCGGTGTGGCAATTTCCGAATTTCACACTCTAGAACGGAAGTCAGTCTAGTTATTATCGACGAAGTAACATTACTAACAGTTGCAGTTTTTTACCTGGTGTCTTCAGGACTTGCCTCAAATTAATATTAATGATATACATCGAATTGTTAAATCAGCCTCTCAGACTCTAGAACAAAAAGGTGTTCAAGATATACAGTGCCTTGCGAAAGTATTCGGCCCCCTTGAACTTTGCGACCTTTTGCCACATTTCAGGCTTCAAACATAAAGATATAAAACTGTATTTTTTTGTGAAGAATTAACAACAAGCGGGACACAATCATGAAGTGGAACGACATTTATTGGATATTTCAAACTTTTTTAACAAATCAAAAACTGAAAAATTGGGCGTGCAAAATTATTGACATTGACTCTGTACCGTAATACCCTGTATATAGCCTCCACGTTGACTCTGTACCGTAATACCCTGTATATAGTCTCCACATTGACTCTGTACCGGTACCCCCTGTATATAGCCTCCACATTGACTCTGTACCGTAATACCCTGTATATAGCCTCCACATTGACTCTGTACCGGTACCCCCTGTATATAGCCTCCACATTGACTCTGTACCGTAATACCCTGTATATAGCCTCCACATTGACTCTGTACCGTAACACCCTGTATATAGCCTCCACATTGACTCTGTACCGTAATACCCTGTATATAGCCTCCACATTGACTCTGTACCGTAATACCCTGTATATAGCCTCCACATTGACTCTGTACCGTAACACCCTGTATATAGCCTCCACATTGACTCTGTACCGTAACACCCTGTATATAGCCTCCACATTGACTCTGTACCGTAATACCCTGTATATAGCCTCCACATTGACTCTGTACCGTAATACCCTGTATATAGCTCAGCTATTGTTATTTACCTCTGCTCTTTAATCATTTGTTTCTCTTACGTTTTTTGGGGGGGTATTTTCTTAAAACTGCATTGTTGGTTAAGGGCTTGTAAGTAAGAATTTCACTGTAGGTATTCAACGCATGTGACAAATAACATTTGATTTGATTTGAAATGCCACACCGCATGAGAGTAGGGTAAGGTTATAGAGAGCTACTAGGGACCTTGTTAGAGCTTTAGAGCTTTGGACGAGTAACCGGAGCTTTGGACGAGTAACCGGAAGGTTGCAAGATCGAATCCCCGAGCTGACAAGGTACAAATCTGTCGTTCTGTCCCTGAACAAGGCAGTTAACCCACTGTTCCCCTGGTAGGCCATCATTGAAAATAAGAATTTGTTCTTAACTGACTTGCCTGGTTAAATAAAGGTTCAACATTACACTGTTACTCTACTACATCTGTTGTTTACAGAGAATGTGATGCATTACATTTGTTTGCTGTAGAAGGAGCCTCTGCTGCCTCATCATTTGAATACAGATGTTTGATGTAGAAGGAGCCTCTGCTGCCTCATCAACTGAACACAGATGTTTGATGTAGAAGGAGCCTCTGCTGCCTCATCATTTGAATACAGATGTTTGATGTAGAAGGAGCCTCTGCTGCCTCATCAACTGAATACAGATGTTTGATGTAGAAGGAGCCTCTGCTGCCTCATCAACTGAACACAGATGTTTGATGTAGAAGGAGCCTCTGCTGCCTCATCAACTGAACACAGATGTTTGAAGTAGAAGGAGCCTCTGCTGCCTCATCAACTGAACACAGATGTTTGATGTAGAAGGAGCCTCTGCTGCCTCATCATTTGAATACAGATGTTTGAAGTAGAAGGAGCCTCTGCTGCCTCATCAACTGAACACAGTGTGGCTATCAGTCAGGGATATAGTGGATGTGATGGGGAGGGTGAGAAAGAGGGGGAGGCTCAGTGAGTTCACTGGACCAAATGAGGAGAGGGGAGACAAGGGGAGAAAGAGGGGGAGGCTCAGTGCGTTAACTGAATGGAGGTCAGGTCCGGTTGATGGGATAGAGGTCTGTAAACCTTCTAATTCGTAGGTCTGGTTGATGGGATAGAGGTCTGTAAAACCTACTAACTCGTAGGTCTGGTTGATGGGATAGAGGTCTGTAAACCTACTAACTCGTAGGTCTGGTTGATGGGATAGAGGTCTGTAAAACCTAATAATTTGTGTGCTGATGGAATAAGGGAAGTTGTAGGTTCCTAGAATGGGAACATTTTAGAAAAAATTTTCTTGTGAATTTTTGCATCCAGATGATGATAAGCCTAAACAGTGGCGTCTTTATTAAGACGTAATGACACATGTTTGGGAAATATATACTGTATAATAATCTATAAATCTGTATATTTTAATCCATTTTATTTGAAATTTCGGGCATGTGCCGTTTCTAGAAAAGTTACATGAGTCTTTGTCATAGTAATCTCTCCAACCTGACGTCAAGGTTTTTAAATGTTTTGCAGAAGTTCTCTCTAGAAAACACTCAACGGATACATGCCTGACATGAACCTTCTCAGAAACGTATGCCAACTTTTCTCCACTTACTGCCCCTCTCGTGACAATAATGGAAGTGTCAGCTGACGTGCCCCTGGTTGAGTCCACCTTGGGCCAGTGTAAGCTGGTAGTGTGCTGTCCTATCAACTTCCACAGCCAAAGACCAGTGAAATTGTGAAGATTGCCGACGCCCTTCTCCACCAATACTTCCATTAGATGGCTACAGGCTTCAGTGTTCCCAGTGTGCTTACGTCCTTAGCCATCAGGAGCAGTTCCACCTCAAGGCATTAGAGACAACCTAGGAGATGTCACACAAAGTCCAGGTTGCTACAAGGAATGGCACCAGCTAAGGAAAAATGAGAATACCATCCCTTCGTTTCCGAGAGGTTTGCCATGTCCGAGAGGTTTGCCATGTCCGAGAGATTTGCCATGTCCGAGAGGTTTGCCATGTCCGGGGAGAGACCTCAGCTGACCGCCTAGCTGAGCAGATGTTCAAGGGACCTGGTATACAGACCATGGAGATGAAGAGGGGGCCATGGAGCCAGTGGCTGTACAGGGACCTGGTATACAGACCATGGAGATGAAGAGGGGGCCATGGAGCCAGTGGCTGTACAGGGACCTGGTATACAGACCATGGAGATGAAGAGGGGGCCATGGAGCCAGTGGCTGTACAGGAGTACTGCACACTGAAGAATGTTAACTTCTTTCAGTGTGGCTTCGTACCCAGATGCCCCGTGGTTAGGATCCTCTCCAGATGGCCTCATATTTATTTTATCTCGAGGCCATCAGACTGTTAAACAGCCAACACTAACATAGAGTGGCTGCTGCCAACATACAGACTCAAATCTCAAGGCCACTTTAATACATGGACATAATAAAGGTATCACTAGTCACTTTAAATTATGCCACTTTAATAATGTTCACATATCCTACATTACTCATCTCATATGTATATACTGTATTCTATACCATCTATCTTGCCTATGCCGCACGGCCATCGCTCATCCATATATTTATATGTACATATTCTTATTCATCCCTTTACATTTGTGTGAGGAACTAATTCCAGACTGCTTGAAGATCTGTCACTCACAGATCCAGGATACAACGATGACACAACAGTGACAGCCCCACATGGTGCCGTTCCCAACATGCCCTTAAAGGTGCAGTGTGACTAGTAGGTAGAAAACACCTCACTCTGCAGTAGTGGTGAAGACGGTTTCTGGCAGCAGAGTTCAGTGCAGTCGATCACTACCTGGGTGTCTGGATAGTCCTTGAACTCAGGTGGCAGGTGGGCTTTGATGGTTTCCTTGGGGATCCATATATCCGTGCTGATCCAAGCAGACAGTAGAGTTGGCCCAAGAGATGATAATCCGACTCGATTGGTGGATGCTGAACCGATGGGCCAAATCCTTCTGCTTTCAGACCCAGTGACAGATGAGTCATAAACAAGAATAACTTGTCGATTGATGGCAGTGTTCTGAACATAAAGAAAACCGTTTTAGTACAATATAGTCCTTACATTCGGTCCATAACACAAAGTAAATGATGTTTAAGAATTACAGTAAGATCAAATAATATTCTCTATTAAATATGTTTAATGAAGTTGTCCTTTACTGGTCCTCTTCGAGTAACACTTGTTTCAGATGGATTGGTGCTTGTGACTCTTATAAACTTGGTCTCTGCGGCCCAATCAAGTGCCAGAAGGCCATCAGGTGGGTGTATTTCAAATACCCAGAGTATTTGAAAACAAAATAGCTCATTACTATTATTGCTAATCTTCTCTAAGCATCAAGTAGCACTAGACATGAATCTAGCTGCTATTGTAGCCTGTTTTTCTTGTTTCTGAAATTTGTACTGCAATTCACAGCAGTGAATTTGTTTTACATTTTACGTTATTTAACCTGGGATGTGGACTAAGAAGCAAAACATATTTGCAGCAACGACCTGGGAGCATTTTTGGGGGTTAACTAAAAATGAATGTAAAGACAATATACATTCAATGTGCCTACTTATGCTCATCTATACCAGCCTCGTTTTAAATAACAATGAATATGTTCTTAAAATTAAGATGGACTTTGGGATGATAAATAAATAGTAAATAATAAACAACAGTAATGCTGGATAATAATAATAAATAATAATAACGATATGAATAATAATAAAAAATTATAACAATAATACTAGTAATAATAATAACAACAATAATACTAGTAATAATAATAATAATAATAACAATAATAATAATAACAATAATAATAATAACAATAATACTAGTAATAATAATAATAATAATAATAATAATAATAATACTAGTATAATAATAACAATAATAACAATAATAATAATTAATAATAATAACAATAACAATGATAATAATACATCATAATAACAATAATAATAATAATGATAATAATTCACAATAATAACAATAATAACAACAATCCAAATTATAATAATAATAATAATAATAATAATAATAACAATAATACTAATAATAATTAATAATAACAATACTAATAGTAATAATAATAATAATATTCATAAATACTAATAACACATCATTACTGTACCTTGTGTAAAAACGTATATCATCGTCAGAACCAGCAAATTGCTGTAGGCCAAAGCTGTGTTGGACAGTTTCTAGAGCTTGGATCGAAGATCCTCAATTTCTCTTACGTGCTCATGGTTTGCCATTAGGGACATGTCCAGGGCTGCTGGTTCAGGGACTGCACAGTAATCATGTGTCTGGACCTGACCAGAGACGGCACAGTAATCATGTGTCTGGACCTGACCAGAGACGGCACAGTAATCATGTGTCTGGACCAGATCAGAGACGGTACAGTAATCATGTGTCTGGACCTGAACAGGGACTGCAGAGTAATCATGTGTCTGGACCAGATCAGAGATGGCACAGTAATCATGTGTCTGGACCAGATCAGGGACGGCACAGTAATCATGTGTCTGGACCAGATCAGAGACGGTACAGTAATCATGTGTCTGGACCAGATCAGAGACGGCACAGTAATCATGTGTCTGGACCTGAACAGGGACTGCAGAGTAATCACGTGTCTGGACCAGATCAGAGACGGCACAGTAATCATGTTTCTGGACCAAATCAGGGACGGCACAGTAATCATGTGTCTGGACCAGATCAGAGACGGCACAGTAATCATGTGTCTGGACCTGACCAGAGACAGCACAGTAATCATGTGTCTGGACCTGACCAGAGACGGCACAGTAATCATGTGTCTGGACCAGATCAGAGACGGTACAGTAATCATGTGTCTGGACCTGACCAGAGACGGCACAGTAATCATGTGTCTGGACCAGATCAGAGACGGCACAGTAATCATGTGTCTGGACCAGATCAGAGACGGCACAGTAATCATGTGTCTGGACCAGATCAGAGACGGCACAGTAATCATGTGTCTGGACCTGAACAGGGACTGCAGAGTAATCACGTGTCTGGACCAGATCAGAGACGGCACAGTAATCATGTTTCTGGACCAAATCAGGGACGGCACAGTAATCATGTGTCTGGACCAGATCAGAGACGGCACAGTAATCATGTGTCTGGACCTGACCAGAGACGGCACAGTAATCATGTGTCTGGACCTGACCAGAGACGGCACAGTAATCATGTGTCTGGACCAGATCAGAGACGGTACAGTAATCATGTGTCTGGACCTGACCAGAGACGGCACAGTAATCATGTGTCTGGACCAGATCAGAGACGGCACAGTAATCATGTGTCTGGACCAGATCAGAGACGGCACAGTAATCATGTGTCTGGACCTGACCAGAGACGGCACAGTAATCATGTGTCTGGACCAGATCAGAGACGGCACAGTAATCATGTGTCTGGACCAGATCAGAGACGGCACAGTAATCATGTGTCTGGACCTGACCAGAGACGGCACAGTAATCATGTGTCTGGACCAGATCAGAGACGGCACAGTAATCATGTGTCTGGACCAGATCAGAGACGGCACAGTAATCATGTGTCTGGACCAGATCAGAGACGGCACAGTAATCATGTGTCTGGACCAGATCAGAGACGGCACAGTAATCATGTGTCTGGACCTGACCAGAGACGGCACAGTAATCATGTGTCTGGACCAGATCAGAGACGGTACAGTAATCATGTGTCTGGACCTGACCAGAGACGGCACAGTAATCATGTGTCTGGACCAGATCAGAGACGGCACAGTAATCATGTGTCTGGACCAGATCAGAGACGGCACAGTAATCATGTGTCTGGACCAGATCAGAGACGGCACAGTAATCATGTGTCTGGACCTGACCAGAGACGGCACAGTAATCATGTGTCTGGACCAGACCAGAGACGGCACAGTAATCATGTGTCTGGACCAGATCAGAGACGGCAGAGTAATCATGTGTCTGGACCTGACCAGAGACGGCACAGTAATCATGTGTCTGGACCTGACCAGAGACGGCACAGTAATCATGTGTCTGGACCTGATCAGAGACGGCACAGTAATCATGTGTCTGGACCTGATCAGAGACGGCACAGTAATCATGTGTCTGGACCAAATCAGGGACGGTACAGTAATCATGTGTCTGGACCTGACCAGAGACGGCACAGTAATCATGTGTCTGGACCTGATCAGAGACGGCACAGTAATCATGTGTCTGGACCTGACCAGAGACGGTACAGTAATCATGTGTCTGGACCAGACCAGAGACGGCATGGTCCATAGGCAGCGCACCTTGTTCTTCATCCCCCTCAGTCGGGGCAGGAGGTTTCAGTCTCCTTTCCCAAACACCAGGTCTCTTTTGAACGTGCCAGTTCCACTATAGGAACAATAACCTCTTTCTAGGTATTGTCGCTCCCCCATCCCCCCCAAAAAATGTGTCCCTCAACCACGTCACTCTCAGCGAAACCTTTGTGTGTTTGGTGACAGTAAAGTTGTCACGACGTACTGCCACCAACCACCTTTTTCTGAGCTCTACATCGACCCGGGAAACGATAGAAGCTCACAATACCATTTTATTTTGAAGAAGCTGAACACAGAGGCACTGAACAATGTTCATTAGCACCTCCGCTGCGGGGCTATAACTTAAACGTAGTCATTGCAAAATATTCCAGTCAGAAATGCATCGACCACAGTTAGCTAGCGAGTAAGCTAATGATAAAACAACAATAGCGGAAATCGCTCCGGAAGTCAGGAAGTAAAATAGAATGCGGGAGGTGGTACAATTCATAGAGCCTATTCACATACCGCCGCAACAGATCAACAGATGGCACATCTCTATTCCACTCCACACTGTTATCTCCCAGCTGGACAAGAGGAGCACATATGTGAGAATTCTGTTCATTGACTAGAGCTCAGTGTTCAACATCATAGTGACTTCCAAGCACATCACTAAGCTCATGTCCCTGTGACAGAACACCTCCCTCTACAACTGGATCCTGGACTTCCTGACGGGCCGACCCCAGGTGGTGAGGGTAGGCAACAACACATCCGCCAAGATGATCCTCAACACTGGAGCCCCTCAGGGGTGAGTGCTTAGTCCCCTCCTGTACTCCCTGTTCACCCACGACTACATTGCATGACTCCAACACCATCATTCAGTTTTCTGACAACACAACGGTGGTAGGCCTGATCACCAGTGATGATGAGAGGTCAGAGACCTGACAGTGTGGTGCCAGGACAACAACCATCTCCTTCAACGTCAGCAAGACAAAGAAGCTGGGCCGTTAGGGCGGCAGTTAGCTTAGTGGTTAAGAGATTTGGGCCAGTAACAGAAAGGTTGATTGTTTCGAATCCCTGAGCTGACTAGATTACAAATCGGTCGATGTGCCCTTGACCAAGGCACTTCAACCCTAATTGCTCTGGATAAGAGTGTTTGTTAAATAAAACAAAAACATTAAACCACAGGAAACAGAGGACATGGCCCCATCCACATCGACTGGGCTGTAGTTGAGCAAGGCTTCAAGTTCACATCACTAAGTAATTAACATGTTCCACACACACCAACCCAGTCGTGAAGAAGGCACGGCAATGTCTACTCCCTCTCGGGAGGCTGAAAACGTTTGTCATAGTTATACATAGCACCTTGAGTGGCGTCATCAACGCTTGGTTTGGCATCTGACCATCAAACTGCTAAACAGCAATCAGAGAGGCTGCTGCCTACGTAGAGACTCACTAGTCACTTTAAATAACGCCACTTTAATAATGTTTACATATCCTACATTACTCATCTCATATGTATATACTGTACTCTATACTATCTACTGCATCTTGCCTGTGCTGCTCGGCCATCGCTCATCCATATATATATACTGTATTCTATACCATCCTACTGCATCTTGCCTGTGCTGCTCGGCCATCGCTCATCCATATATATATACTGTATTCTATACCATCTACTGCATCTTGCCTATGCTGCTCATAGACTTCAAATTAAAAATCACCTTATTGTCCAGGGTGAAGAGGAATGAGTCATTCCTCGGTCGGTCATGTATTTATATGTAAAACATTTTTTTTTAACTAGGCAAGTCAGTTAAGAAAACATTCTTATTTACAATGACGGCCTACCGGGGAACAGTGGGTTAACTGCCTTGTTCAGGGGCAGAACAACAGATTTTTACCTTGTCAGCTCGGGGATTTGATCTTGCAACCTTTCGGTTACTAGTCCCAAGGCTACCTGTTGCCCCAATTACGTACTCTAATTCCATCCCTTTACATTTGTGCGTATAAGATAGTTGTTGTGGAATTATAAGATGACTTGTTAGATATTACTGTACTGTTGGAACTAGAAGCACAAGCATTTCGCTACACTCGCATTAACATCTGCTAACCATGTGTATGTGAACAATACAATGTGATTTGATTTGATAACAAGGCCCTATAGAGGGTAGTGCGTATGGCTCAGGACATCACTGGCACCGAGCTCCCTGCCATCCATGACCTCTATACCAGGCGGTGTCAGAGGAAGTGCCCGAAACATTTTCAAAAGACTCCAGCCACCACCCTAGGCACAGACTGTTCTCTCGGCGACAGCACGGCAAACGGTACCGATGCATCAAGTCTGGAACCAACAGGACCTTGAACAGCTTCTACACCCCAAGCCATAAGACTGATAAATACCTATTAAATAGTTAACCAAATAGCTACCTGGACAATCTGCATCAACCCTTTTGGCACTAAGTCTTTTGACTCATCACGTCCACTGCTGTTATTGTTTATTATCTATCCTGTTGCCTCGTCACTTTACCCTACTCATATGTACATATCTAACGCAAATACCTGGTACCCCTGCACATCGTCTCAGTACTGGTACTCACTGTATATGTCCAAATTATCATTACATATGTACCTGTCTACCTCAGTTACCTGGTACCCCTGCACATAGACTCAGTACTGGTACTCACCTAGTTATCATTACATATGTACCTGTCTACCTCAGTTACCTGGTACCCCTGCACACAGACTCTGTACTGGTACTCACCTAGTTATCATTACATATGTACCTGTCTACCTCAGTTACCTGGTACCCCTGCACATAGCCTCTATACTGGTACTCACCTAGTTATCATTACATATGTACCTGTCTACCTCAGTTACCTGGTACCCCTGCACATAGACTCTGTACTGGTACTCACCTAGTTATCATTACATATGTACCTGTCTACCTCAGTTACCTGGTACCCCTGCACATAGACTCTGTACTGGTACTCACTGTATATGTGCATGTTATTACCTGGTACTCCTGCACATAGACTCTGTACTGGTACTCACTGTATATAGCCTAGTTTTCATTACTCATTGACTCAGTACTGGTACTCACTGTATATAGCCTAGTTATCATTACTCATTGACTCAGTACTGGTACTCACTGTATTTAGCCTAGTTATCATTACTCATTGACTCAGTACTGGTACTCACTGTATATAGCCTAGTTAACATTACTCATTGACTCAGTACTGGTACTCACTGTATATAGCCTAGTTACCATTACTCATTGACTCAGTACTGGTACTCACTGTATATATAGCCATGTTATTACCTGGTACCCCTGCACATAGTAGTCAACAGGCCCAGTAGGAGTCAAAAGGTGTAGTAGCAGTCAACAGGTGTAGTAGCAGTCAACAGGTGTAGTAGTAGTCAACAGGCCAAGTAGGAGTCAACAGGCCCAGTAGGAGTCAACAGGCCCAGTAGGAGTCAACACGTGTAGTAGCAGTCAACAGGTGTAGTAGGAGTCAACAGGTGTAGTAGGAGTCAACAGGTGTAGTAGTAGTCAACTGGCCCAGTAGTAGTCAACATGCCCAGTCTGAGTCAACAGGCCCAATAGCAGTCAACAGGCCCAGTAGCAGTCAACAGGTGTAGTAGTAGTCAACAGGCCCAGTAGCAGTAAAACAGGTGTAGTAGGAGTCAACAGGTGTAGTAGTAGTCAACAGGCCCAGTAGGAGCCAACAGGTGTAGTAGGAGTCAACAGGTGTAGTAGTAGTCAACAGGCCCAGTAGGAGTCAACAGGCCCAGTAGCAGTCAACAGGTGTAGTAGGAGTCAACCGGTGTAGTAGGAGTCAACAGGCCCAGTAGGAGTCAACAGGCCCAGTAGGAGTCAACAGGCCCAGTAGGAGTCAACAGGTGTAGTAGCAGTCAACAGGTGTAGTAGGAGTCAACAGGCCCAGTAGCAGTCAACAGGTGTAGTAGTAGTCAACAGGCCCAGAAGGAGTCAACAGGCCCAGTAGGAGTCAACAGGCCCAGTAGGAGTCAACAGGCCCAGTAGGAGTCAACAGGCCCAGTAGGGGTCAACAGGTGAAGTAGCAGTCAACAGGTGTAGTAGCAGTCAACAGGCCCAGAAGGAGTCAACAGGCCCAGTAGGAGTCAACAGGCCCAGTAGGAGTCAACAGGCCCAGTAGCAGTCAACAGGTGTAGTAGCAGTCAACAGGTGTAGTAGTAGTCAACAGGCCCAGTAGGAGTCAACAGGCCCAGTAGGAGTCAACAGGCCCAGTAGCAGTCAAAAGGCCCAGTAGCAGTCAACAGGTGTAGTAGTAGTCAACAGGTGTAGTAGTAGTTAACAGGTGTAGTAGTTGTAGACAGGTGTAGTAGTAGTTAACAGGTGTAGTAGTAGTAGACAGGTGTAGTAGTAGTCGACAGGTGTAGTAGGAGTCAACAAGTGTAGTAGTCAACAGGTGTAGTAGTAGTAGACAGGTGTAGTAGTAGTAGACAGGTGTAGTAGTAGTTAACAGGTGTAGTAGTAGTAGACAGGTGTAGTAGTAGTAGACAGGTGTAGTAGTAGTAGACAGGTGTAGTAGTAGTAGACAGGTGTAGTAGGAGTCAACAGGTGTAGTAGTCAACAGGTGTAGTAGTAGTAGACAGGTGTAGTAGTAGTAGACAGGTGTAGTAGTGGTAGACAGGTGTAGTAGTAGTCAACAGGTGTAGTAGTCAACAGGTGTAGTAGTAGTAGACAGGTGTAGTAGTAGTAGACAGGTGTAGTAGTAGTCAACAGGTGTAGTAGTAGTCAACAGATTTAGTGGTAGTATGGCTGTATTATGCAGGGTGATATGGTTGTATTATGTAGGGTGATATGGTATGGCTGTGATATGCAGGGTGATATGGTATGGCTGTATTATGTAGGGTGATATGAATGTATTATGTAGGGTGATATGGTATGGCTGTGTTATGCAGGGTGATATGGTATGGCTGTATTATGCAGGGTGATATGGTATGGCTGTATTATGCAGGGTGATATGTTATGGCTGTATTATGCAGGGTGATATGGCTGTATTATGCTGGGTGGTATGGCTGTGTTATGCAGGGTGATATGGTATGGCTGTGTTATGCAGGGTGATATGGTATGACTGTATTATGCAGGGTGATATGGCTGTATTATGTAGGGTGATATGGTATGGTTGTATTATGCAGGGTGATATGGTATGGTTGTATTATGTAGGGTGATATGGCTGTATTATGCAGGGTGATATGGCTGTATTATGTAGGGTGATATGGTATGGTTGTATTATGCAGGGTGATATGGTATGGTTGTATTATGTAGGGTGATATGGCTGTATTATGCAGGGTGATATGGCTGTATTATGCAGGGTAAATGTGGTATGGTTGTATTATGTAGGGCGGAATTACAGCACCATTAGAAATTCAGCAATTCTTTTTCCCCGCCCGCAACCTTTTCCCACAATGCACCAACATTTCAGAGAGTTTGACTTTGATAATACCCTAAATTACCATAGAAATTACAGTTTTACTTTACAGCTTACTTTCTCTTCTCAATCACACAAGACAGATGTCTCCGTCTTTCTCTCTCTGCCAGACTGAGTGACTCTCGTCCACTGTCACGCCCACCACCACCGCCACACATCAATCTCCCCAGCGCCTGGCATTATGGGTAATATATGTCATCCGAAAGGAGGGAAAAACACATCACTTAGCGACAACATAGGTGTCTCTGTCAGAACGGCCCCAGATCGAGGGACGGAGGGAGTGAGATACGGGGGAGAGAGAGAGAGAGAGAGGATGAATAAAAGAACAGGAGAGAAGAGAAGCGAACACATGCGCTCACATTTATCACCCCTCCCCTGCCTGTCTTCAGCTCCTCATCTGTGGAATGAAACGTGAAAATGATGGGTTCTAGGAGGGATAAAAATAATTAAGGAATGTGAAATAAATGAGAGGAAGCAATGGTTCTGTAGCCTTGTAACAACCCTCTCCACCTGGAAGGAGGAAGGAATGGAGGGGGAGGGATGGAAGGAGGAAGGCATTGAGGGGGGAGGGATGGAAGGAGGGAGGGAGGGAGGGTTGGAGGGAGGAAGGGAGGGGTAGGGATGGAGGAAGGGAGGGATGGAAGGAGGAAGGAAGGGAGGGGGGAGGGAGGGATGGAGGAAGGGAGGGGGAGGGATGGAAGGAGGAAGGGAGAGGGGTGGAGGGAGGAAGGAAGGGGGTGGAGGGAGGAAGGGAGGGGGGATGGAGGAAGGGAGGGGGAGGAAGGGAAGGGAGGAAGGAGGGAGAGAAGGAAGGAAGGGGGAGGGAGAGATGGAGGGAGGAAGGGAGGGGTATGGATAGATGGCGGGAGGTCAGGGAGGGAGGGATGAAGGGAGGAAGGGAGGGTAATGGATAGATGGATGGAGGTCAGGGAGGGGGAGGGAGGAAGGGAGGGAGGTGCATGGATAGATAGATGGAGGGAGGTCAGGGAGGGGGGTCAGGGAGAGATGGAAGGATGCAGGGAGGGGGTGGGAGGGAAGGAGGCTGGTATGGAGGGAGGGAGCCCTTGTCAAGACCTCGGGCTGGCTGGGAGACCTTCCGGAGAGAGGGAAGCGCAGACGCCAACATAGAGGCAGACGTGGCGTTAATGAGATCAAGACGCTGAGCAGCCTGTCCTCCATTCTAAGGGATTATCACCATGGCTATGAACATCTCGCCCCAAGCACACAGACACCACACTCTCTGTAATGGTAAATAATAATGAGTTGGAATCCTCTCCTCTCCTCCTCTCCTGTCCAGAACTCTTATTCATTCTACAGCAGGTTTGCAAGTTACAAAAAATAAATGAAATGACATTGTAGTATAGATCGATCACATCACCTTCTCCCTCCCCGACACCTTCTCCCTCCCCGACACACTCAACCTTCTCCAATTCATCTACCGTCCTGACAGATACACTGACCACGTAATCACCAATGCACACTGTCCTCACCATTCTGGAGAGGGGACTACAGCTCGACCTTCAAAACCATCGTGCCCTCCTCAAATCTCACAGTCCTCAACACCTCCCTATGCAACTGGGTCCTGGACTTCCTGATGGACCGCCCCCCAGGTGGGGAAGGTGGTCAACATTACCTCCTTGACACTGATTCTCAACACGGGGGCTCCACAAGGGTGCGTCCTGTGTCCTGTGACATCGACTCTTCAACCTCAAAAATCATACTGTCGGGTGGCATCACAGCCTGGTACGGCAACACCACCGCCATGAACCACAAGGCTTTACAGAGGGCCCCCAATGGACATTTCCCTGCCCCCACCCCAGAGGAAATGTATCACTGTTACAGTGTTAATATGTATATATATTTACCATTGTTACAGTGTTAATATGTATATATATTTACCATTGTTACAGTGTTAATATGTATATATATTTACCATTGTTACAGTGTTAATATGTATATATATTTACCATTGTTACAGTGTTTATTCTTTATTATTTCATGTTGTTTCTGTTTCTCTTTGACCTTCATGGTTGGATCTCAGAGCTTAAGATTTTCCCTGTACCTGTAATTATACCATGTAATTATACCTGTAATTGTACCATGTAATTATACCTGTAATTGTACCATGTAATTTATACCATGTAATTATACCTGTAATTATACCATGTAATTATACCATGTAATTATACCATGTAATTATACCTGTAATTATACCATGTAATTATACCTGTAATTATACCTGTAATTATACCATGTAATTATACCTGTAATTATACCTGTAATTATACCTGTAATTATACCTGTAATTGTACCATGTAATTATACCTGTAATTATACCATGTAATTATACCTGTAATTATACCTGTAATTATACCTGTAATTATACCATGTAATTATACCTGTAATTATACCTGTAATTATACCTGTAATTATACCATGTAATTATACCTGTAATTATACCTGTAATTATACCTGTAATTATACCATGTAATTATACCTGTAATTATACCATGTAATTATACCATGTAATTATACCTGTAATTATACCATGTATAATACCATACCTGCAACCTGTGACTATTAAACTTCTAATCTAAGTACTTTGCTTCATGTTTTTTTAATATATTTTGGTTTTGTGTTAAATGTCTGCCCTGCCTACATCCTATATAGAGAGCATTGGGGAAGTATTCAGACCCCTTGACCTTTTTACTCATTTTCTTACTTTACTGACTTTTTCTAAAATGGATTAATTGTTTTCCTCATCAATCTACACAAAATACGGCATATTGACAAAGCAAAAACAGATTTAGACATTTTGGCAAATTTATATATATAAATCAAAACATAAATACATTATTTACATACGTATTCAGACACTTTGCTATGGAACTCAAACTTGAGCTCAGATGCATCCTTCTCCCAATAATCATCCTTGAGATGTTTCTAAAATTTGATTGGAGTCCACCTGTGGTAAATTCAATTGATTGAACATGATTTGGCAAAGCACCCATCTGTCTATATAAACGTCCCACAGTTGACAGTGCATGTCAGAGCAAAAACCAAGCCATCAGGTCAAAGGAATTGTCCGTAGAGCTCTGAGACAGAATTGTGTCGAGGCACAGATCTGGGGAAGGGTACCAAAAAATGTCTGCAGCATTGAAGGTCCCCAAGAACACAGTGGCCTCCATCATTCTTAAATGGAAGAAGGTTGAAAGCAGCAAGACTCTTCCTAGAGCTGGCCGCCGGGTTAAACTGAGCGATCGGAGGAGAAGGGCCTTGGTCAGGGAGGTGACCAACAACCTGATGGTCACTCTGACAGAGCTCCAGAGTTCCTCTGTGGAGATGGGAGAACCTTCCAGAAGGACAACTATCTCTGCAGCACTCCACCAATCAGGACTTTATGGTAGAGTGGCCAGACTAAAGACACTATTCAGTAAAGGGTACATGACCTAAAGATACTCTAAAGACTCTCATGACCTAAAGACTGGCACCCAAAGACTCTCACACCATGGGAAACAAGACTCTCTGGTCTGATGAAACCAAGATTGAACTATTTGGCCTGAATGCCAAGCGTCACTTTTGTAGAATCTTGCTGTAGGGATGTTTTTAAGAGGCAGGCACTGGGAGACTAGTCAGGATCAAGGCAAAGATGAACAGAGAGAGATCCTTTATGAAAACCTGCTCCAGAGCGCTCAGGACCTCAGACTTGGGTGAAGGTTCACCTTCCAACAGGACAACGACCCTAAGCACACAGCCAAGACAATGCAGGAGTGGCTTCGGGACAAGTCTCTGAATGTCCTTGAGTGGCCCAACCAGAGCCTGGACTTGAACCTGATCGAACATATCTGGAGAAACCTGAAAATAGCTGTGTAGCGACGCTCCCCATCCAACCTGACATAGTTTGAGAGGAACTGCAGAGAAGAATGGGAGATACAAATACAGGTGCGCCAAGCTTGTAGCATCATACCCAAGAAGACTCGAGGCTGTAATCACTGCCAAAAGTGCACGGAGGAGAATACTCGTCAGAAGAGCAGAGGAGAATACTCGTCAGAAGAGCAGAGGAGAATACTCGTCAGAAGAGGGGAGGAGAATACTCGTCAGAAGAGAGGAGGAGAATACTCGTCAGAAGGGCAGAGGAGAATACTCGTCAGAAGAGAGGAGGAGAAAACTCGTCAGAAGAGAGGAGAATACTCGTCAGAAGAGAGGAGGAGAATACTCGTCAGAAGAGAGGAGGAGAATACTCGTCAGAAGAGAGGAGAATACTCGTCAGAAGAGAGGAGGAGAATACTCGTCAGAAGAGAGGAGGAGAATACTCGTCAGAAGAGAGGAGGAGAATACTCGTCAGAAGAGAGGAGGAGAATACTCGTCAGAAGAGAGGAGGAGAATACTCGTCAGAAGAGGGGAGGAGGAGAATACTCGTCAGAAGAGAGGAGGAGAATACTCGTCAGAAGAGGGGAGGAGAAAACTCGTCAGAAGAGAGGAGAATACTCGTCAGAAGAGAGGAGGAGAATACTCGTCAGAAGAGAGGAGGAGAATACTCGTCAGAAGAGGGGAGGAGGAGAATACTCGTCAGAAGAGGGGAGGAGAATACTCGTCAGAAGAGAGGATGAGAATACTCGTCAGAAGAGGGGAGGAGAATACTCGTCAGAAGAGGGGAGGAGGAGAATACTCGTCAGAAGAGGGGAGGAGAATACTCGTCAGAAGAGAGGATGAGAATACTCGTCAGAAGAGAGGATGAGAATACTCGTCAGAAGAGGGGAGGAGAATACTCGTCAGAAGAGGGGAGGAGAATACTCGTCAGAAGAGGGGAGGAGAATACTCGTCAGAAGAGAGGATGAGAATACTCGTCAGAAAAGGGGAGGAGAATACTCATCAGAAGAGAGGAGGAGAATACTCGTCAGAAGAGAGGAGGAGAATACTCGTCAGATAAGAGGAGGAGAATACTCGTCAGAAGCGCAGAGGAGAATACTCGTCAGAAGAGGGGAGGAGAATACTCGTCAGAAGAGGGGAGGAGAATACTCATCAGAAGAGGGGAGGAGAATACTCGTCAGAAGAGAGGAGGAGAATACTCGTCAGAAGAGGGGAGGAGAATACTCGTCAGAAGAGGGGAGGAGAATACTCGTCAGAAGCTTCTTACTTTATTGTGATCTTCTTAATTACTTTTTATTTCTCGTGTGTTTTTGTTAAACCTTCTTATTTTTTTTGTGCTACATTGATATTGACTACTGCATCGTGGGTTGGGGCTTGTGCATGTTACATTAAAACTTAAACCCAGAAGCTATATATAGACAATGTTGACAGCCTGAGGGGAAAGTCTAACTAGCTACCTCATAGAGACAAGAGAAGACGCCGGCAGTGATCATGATTCTGTCACTTTGCAACGCTGATTGGTTTTCGACACTCAAGAATGACCAGCATCCCTGTGGAATGCTTTTGACACCTTGTAGAGTTCATGTCATGCCCCAATGAATTGAGGCTGTTCTGAGGGCAAAACTACAGTGGAAGTCAATATTAGGAAGGTGTTCCTAATCTTTTTAACACTCAGTGTGACTCGTTTCAGGAAACTATGCGTATGTCACGTGTCACTACTTCACAGGAGAGCCGTTTGAACGTAAACTTAAAAAAAAAAAAAGAATCTAAATGTGTTTTTTTTGGCAGATATGACTTTTGAACTGCATCAGTGTTGCTCTCCACTTTCTGGAAGACCACGTTTTGAAATGAGTGCAATTAGAGTATGATAGGGTAAGGAGATTCTGGCCTGTGATCGCAAATATAAAGAGTTGAAAAGAGAAGAAATCACCTGTCTCCGGATTACATCTTCAAACTAGGCATCCGACAGGAGATGCACCCTGAATGATGTATACAGGTAAGATAGTCTAGCGTTAGGGATTCGTGACAGAGACGGAGAAGCGTCCATCCATGTATACAAGTAAGATAATCTAGCTAGCTACATTTTCATATTTTACACGTTTCTAATTTTGTCCCAAAGTAGTTTTCATTTCAAGTTAAAGTGTACTGTTACCTAGCTAATGTTAGCTAGCTGGCTGGTTAGCTAGCTAATGTTACGTGTATGATCTGTGTAGAATTATTATTCGTATCTCAGAGCCATTTGCTTTGCTTGCTATAGCCTAATGTTAGCTAGCTAACATTGAACCTAGTTGGTTAGCTTTAGCTACCTGCAGATTAATGCAGGGTAGTAATGTTATGAGTTGGGATTATGGTTCATTGTTTAGCTAGCTAGCTACATGTCTCAACAAAAGACTCCACTATTCAAGTGTCCATTTCAATAGAATGTTCATGATGTCACTGCGGCAACTGTCAATAGACGTAGCTGGTGAATTCTCTCTGGCTATCTGCTCCGATTTCAGAGCACTCTCATCTGAGCGCAGAATAACTGACAAATTTACGCAACACCTGAACTGTGTCAGTAAACGTTGGCAAAAAAAAAGCGTAATTAAATTGTTGCTAGCAGCAGTTACACGCTCTGGATAACATGAAAACAGCCTAACCAGCTCTGGGGAGTAAAATGGTCAGTGAGCTGTTCTCTCATTTGTGTTTGGAAGTAGCTAGCAAGCTAGCCAACGTTAGCCAGTTAGCTTGGGTGCTTGACTGCTGTTAGTTCAGTTTCCTCGGCTCTCTGAACGATCCGAGAGCGAAACTCTTTGAGTTTACGAACTGACATTCTGACAACGCTCTGAGTTTACAAATGCCCCACTCTGGCGCTCCAGACTAAATGTACAAACACACACGTACTATAAACCAGCCTTTAGTCTTGACATCTTTGGTTGTTAAGCAAATGGCCTCGCATGTGAATCCTTAAAGACATGAGGGTGTGAACGGTGCTGGGTGTAGACAAAGAAGAGCTCTTCACTAGATACCAAAACATTCAAAGGCCATTTTCTCAAAAGTGAGTTTACAAGATTATCAACTTTCAAATGGTTGAGTGTTCCTCAACTGTAGCATACGATATACCATTTATCTAGCTTGGAGTCTCTAATTTTATCCAAAGTAAAAAAAAAATGAAAAAAAACACAATTTCAAATGTTGCTACATAAGACTGTATCGAGCCGTTCGGTCACATACAGACTCAGTGGATGTGTCCCAAACAGCATACCCATAAGGCCCCGGTCAAATGTAGTGCACTATGTAGTGCACTATGTAGTGCCATTTGAGACAGGCACTGAGCTGCTTGTTCAGCCTCTCCTGTATCTACTGCTGGAGATTAACAGTGGATGACCAGGTAAACAACAGTGAATGGAGGGTATTGGAAGGAGAAGTGTGTGTGTGTGTACTGGAAGGAGAAGTGTGTGTGTGTACTGGAAGGAGAAGTGTGTGTGTGTGTACTGGAAGGAGAAGTGTGTGTGTGTACTGGAAGGAGAAGTGTGTGTGTGTGTACTGGAAGGAGAAGTGTGTGTGTGTGTACTGGAAGGAGTTTCCATCTTGCTCAGGCGAATGAAATGTCCTCAGCATGAACAAAGCCTCGGCTGAGGGCACGTTGTTTAGCACCCTATGGCGAGCTACTGCACGCACCCCTCAGACACGCATCACAGGCCTCAAACATTCCACTTCCTTAGTAAATAAACACTGTCAAATGGAGGGAATAAATAAGATCTCACTGGCATTCAAAAGCCAGATCAGATAGTGGAGAAGAGAGTGCAGAGGGGAAGAGAGAGGGGGGGAAGAGAGAGGGGAGAGGAGAGAAAAAAGGGAGAGAAGAGAGGGAGAAGAGAGAGAAGAGAATAGAGATGGGAGGAGAGAGGGGAGAGAGGGGAGAGAGGGAGAAGAGAGAGGAGAGAGAGGGAGAAGAGAGAGAGAGGTAGAAGAGAGAGGGGAGAGAGAGGGAGAAGCGAGAGGGGATTGAGAGGGGAGAGAAAGGGGAGAGAGAGGGGATTGAGAGGGGAGAGAACGGGGAGAGAGGGGAAAGAGAGGGAGAAGAGGAAGAGAGGGAGAAGAGGGAGGGAGAAGAGGGAGAAGAGAGAAGAGAGAGAATAGAGGGAGAAGAGAGAGGGCAGAGAGAGGGAGAATAGAGAGGGGATAGAGGAAAAGAGAGAGGGGAGAGTTATGGAGTAGAGAGAAAGAGAAGAGATGGAGAAGATAGAGGGGAGAATAGAGAGGGGAGAATAGAGAGGGGAGAATAGAGGAATAGAGAGGGGAGAAGAGAGAGGGGAGAATAGAGAGGGGGGAGAGAGAGGGGAGAAGAGAGAGGGGAGAGAGATGGAAAAGAGAGAGAAGACAGAGGGGAAAGAGAGGGCGAAGAGACAGTGTCTGTAAAATGATACACATGGAGGGCGGAGAGTAGTGGGTAGACAGGATTAGAAATGGGAGTAAGGCCGTGCTCTATTCCCCAGAGTTCCCCTGACTTCTCCAGAGTTCCCCTGACTTCCCCAGAGGTCCCCTGAGTTCCCCTGACTTCCCGAGAGTTCCCCTGACTTCCCCAGAGTTCCCCTGACTTCCCCGGAGGTCCCCAGAGTTCCCCAGAGGTCCCCAGAGTTCCCCTGACTTCCCCAGATTTCCCCTGACATCCCCAGTGTTCCCCCTTGACTTCCCCAGAGTTCCCCCTTGACTTCCCCAGAGTTCCCCCTTGACTTCCCCAGAGTTCCCCCTTGACTTCCCCAGAGTTCCCCCTTGACTTCCCCAGAGTTCCCCCTTGACTTCCCCAGAGTTCCCCCTTGACTTCCCCAGAGTTCCCCCTTGACTTCCCCAGAGTTCCCCCTTGACTTCCCCAGAGTTCCCCCTTGACTTCCCCAGTGTTCCCCCTTGACTTCCCCAGTGTTCCCCCTTGACTTCCCCAGAGTTCCCACTTGACTTCCCCAGAGTTCTCCCTTGACTTCCCCAGAGTTCCCCCTTGACTTCGCCAGAGTTCCCCCTTGACTTCCCCAGAGTTCTCCCTTGACTTCCCCAGAGTTCCCCCTTGACTTCCCCAGAGTTCCCCCTTGACTTCCCCAGTGTTCCCCCTTGACTTCCCCAGTGTTCCCCCTTGACTTCCCCAGAGTTCCCACTTGACTTCCCCAGAGTTCTCCCTTGACTTCCCCAGAGTTCCCCCTTGACTTCGCCAGAGTTCCCCCTTGACTTCCCCAGAGTTCCCCCTTGACTTCCCCAGAGTTCCCCCTTGACTCCCCCAGAGTTCCCCCTTGACTTCTTCAGAGATCCCTTGACTCGTGAGCATACAAGGCAGATTTATTTAAATGAACTTTAGGGACAGAGACAGAGAGACAGCGTGACACTCTGCTACCGCTCACACATTTAGGCTTCTTCCCAAATGGCACCCCTTTCCTTTTATAGTGAGCTATAAAGGGTTATTATCTGCTCAAAGTGACCCAGGTAGAGCTCTTTGATAAGGAAATAAGCCGTGGCTACAAAGTACCGTCCGTCCAGTCAGCTGCACTAACCACAATATGTGTTAGTGTGCGTTTGTGTGTGTGTGTGCGTGAAGGTGTGTGTTAGTATGTAAATGTGCCAACGAGACGATGTTAGGATCTACAGATCAAAAGGTTTTTTTTCTCTCTCTCTCTCTCTCTCTCAAATATGGTACAAGGAGAAATTCAGAATTGAAAGGAAGGCTTCCTCCCTCCCTCCCTCCCTCCCCAGTCCCACTTTTCCCTGAAGCCCCCATGCCTTTTATTTCAAGATCTCACCCCGTGGGATCAAAATTATCACAATCCCAGAACCACACGGGGGGACCTAGTGAATGACCTGCAGAGAGCTGGGACCAAAGTAACAAAGCCTACCATCAGTAACACACTACGCCGCCAAGGACTCAAATCCTGCAGTGCCAGACGTGTCCCCCTGCTTAAGTCAGTACATGTCCAGGCCCGTCTGAAGTTTGCTAGAGAGCATTTGGATGATCCAGAAGAAGATTGGGAGAATGTCATATGGTCAGATGAAACCAAAATATAACTTTTTTGGTAAAAACTCAACTTGTTGTGTTTGTAGGACAAAGAATGCTGAGTTGCATCCAAAGAACACCATACCTACTGTGAAGCATGGGGGTGGAAACATCATGCTTTGGGGCTGTTTTTCTGCAAAGGGACCAGGACGACTGATCCGTGTAAAGGAAAGAATGAATGGGGCCATATATCGTGAGATTTTGAGTGCAAACCTCCTTCCATCAGCAATGGCATTGAAGATGAAACGTGGCTGGGTCTTTCAGCATGACAATGATCCCAAACACATCGCCTAGGCAAAGAAGGAGTGGCTTCGTAAGAAGCATTTCAAGGTCTTGGAGTGGCCTAGCCAGTCTCCAGATCTCAACCCCATAGAAAATCTTTGGAGGGAGTTGAAAGTCAGTGCTGCCCAGCAACAGCCCCAAAACATTACCGCTCTAGAGGAGATCTGCATGGAGGAATGGGCCAAAATGTCAGCAACAGTGTGTGAAAACCTTGTGAGGACTTACAGAAAACGTTTGACCTCTGTCATTGCCAACAAAGGGTATATAACAAAGTATTGAGATAAACTTCTGTTTTTGACCAAATACTTATTTTCCACCATAATTTGCAAATAAATTCATTAGAAATCCTACAATGTGATTTTCTGGATTTTTTTGTCTCATTTTGTCTGTCACAGTTGAAGTGTACCTATGATGAAAATTACAGGCCTCTCTCATCTTTTTAAGTGGGAGAACTTGCACAATTGGTGGCTGACTAAATACTTTTTTGCCCCACTGTATATAATATATATATATATATATATATATCCTGTGCTTTTTAGTTTCATATGGTTCATTTTTTGACTGTATTTTTTCTGTTTATGAATCTGTTATTCAATCAATTTTTTTATCAAATAATTGTTTTATGTATTTTTTTTAATACAAAAGTATGTGGACACCCACACAGCCATGCAATCTCCATAGACAAACATTAGCAATAGAATGGCCCATAGTGAAGAGCTCAGTGACTTTCAACGTGGCACCGTCATAGGATGTCACCTTTCAAACAAGTCAGTTTGTCAAATTTCTACCCTTCTAGAGCCCCAGTCCACTGTAAGTGGAAAGCCTTCCCAGAAGAGTGGAGGCTGTTATAGCAGCAATGTTCCAACATCTAGTGGAAAGCCTTCCCAGAAGAGTGGAGGCTGTTATAGCAGCAATGTTCCAACATCTAGTGGAAAGCCTTCCCAGAAGAGTGGAGGCTGTTATAGCAGCAATGTTCCAACATCTAGTGGAAAGTCTTCCCAAAAGAGTGGAGGCTGTTATAGCAGTAATGTTCCTACATCTAGTGGAAAGCCTTCCCAGGAGAGTGGAGTCTGTTATAGCAGCAATGTTCCAACATCTAGTGGAAAGCCTTCCCAGGAGAGTGGAGGCTGTTATAGCAGCAATGTTCCAACATCTAGTGGAAAGCCTTCCCAGAAGAGTGGAGGCTGTTTGAGCAGCAAAGGGGGTGGGACCAACTCCATATTAAATGTCCATGATTTTGGAATGAGATGTTTGACGAGCCGGTGTCCACATACTTTTGGTCACGTCGTAAAGGGAAATAAAATAAAATTCAAAATAAAATAAAAAAAGCTAAATGATCGATAAAAACAATTACATGCCGTCTTAAAGTTGCAAAGTATCTTCATCTTCATCAAAGTAATACTGAAGGAAACAGGATCCGCCACATCTCCATTTTGTTACGTTTTCCGGGAACCTACTTGACCGGACCCGATAACCTCTTGCATGAAAAATAGTTACCACTATAATTTTTTTGTTGCAATGTAAACATTCTAATAAACACGATCAAAGTTAATTCTCCTGCCCCCCCCCCCCCCCCCCCCCTTCCCCACCCTACCCCTGTATCTCTCACAGAACTAGAAGGAGATTCCCTTTCTGTGATCTCACTCCCTCTCTGCTCTGATAGACACGAGCCTTCAACATATTCAACATCAGCATATCTCCAGCATTGCACTTCAGAATATTTTTCCTTATAGAATCATAGCAACGCAGAGAGAAAGAGAGAAAGAGACAGAAAGAGACAGACAGGCAGTCAGAGAGAGAGAGAGAGAGAGACAGAGAAAGAGAGAAAGAGAGAATAGAGAGAGAGACAGACAGACAGTCAGAGAGAGAGAGAGAGAGAGACAGAGAAAGAGAGAAAGAGAGAATAGAGAGAGAGACAGACAGACAGAGAGAGACAGAGAAAGAGAGACAGAGACAGACAGAGAGAGACAAAATCACAGCAGCGCTGGAGGAGCTGCAGCGCCCATGAAAAAATTGAAAGAAATTTGCCAAAATGATATAGTAACTGCTGTCTTTTTTTTTTCAGAAATAAGAATATCTTACTACTACACCATGAGAAAGCCAAACAGAGTATAAATAGCTTCTTTTAAAAAATGGCCTAGTCGTGGAGTGTACTGTAGCCCAATACAAGGCATAGCCTACAGTCGGGGACATGTGGCAAATCTGTCAGTGAACAAACAGCAGGCAAAACGGAATATTTTAAATAGCAAATTTGAAAAAATACAAATAAAAATCTTGGGAAAAACAAATGGCTCCTGCTGAAAGAGAATAGTCTAACATACTGTAGGCTAACAAAATATTTGATGAACTTCCAAATAGTGTTTAACAAAGTGAAACAAGAGACAGGTTTGTGGCACAGGCCATCACCGACTAGTGAGCTGCGCATCATTGAGTCAGTGAAACTGGAAAGCATTTTCATATACTAGAATTTCCTCCTCATACAATATGTCTCCACACACACCGAGGCCTTGGACATTGATGGATTTAAGGTCGTTGTCATTGATCTCTGATTCTCAGTTTGTCAAAGTAGCTTGTCATTTTTTTTATCCTTTTCTGCGGTGGCTTTCAAGATGACTGGGAACTCGGACAAACCAGGTTGAATCAGGAAGTCTTTGCTCTTCAGGTCGGAAAGTTGGAAAGAAAGAAGCCCCCCCCCCATTCCTAGTTGGATGACCGTTCAAAACACATTTTTCCCAGAGGGAGATAATTTTTAGTTTGGAAAATTCCCAGATGTCTTGAAGACACTGAAGTCAGAAGTCGGAGATTTCACAGCTCCGAGTTCCCAGTTGTTTTGAACAAATATTATGCCAGTGCCTCCAGTCTCTACTGCTCTGTGTCTCTACTCTACTGCTCTATGTCTCTACTGCTCTATGTCTCTACTGCTCTATGTCTCTACTCTACTGCTCTGTCTCTACTCTACTGCTCTGTCTCTACTCTACTGCTCTATGTCTCTACTGCTCTATGTCTCTACTCTACTGCTCTATGTCTCTACTGCTCTATGTCTCTACTGCTCTATGTCTCTACTCTACTGCTCTATGTCTCTACTGCTCTATGTCTCTACTGCTCTATGTCTCTACTGCTCTATGTCTCTACTCTACTGCTCTATGTCTCTACTCTACTGCTCTATGTCTCTACTGCTCTATGTCTCTACTGCTCTATGTCTCTACTGCTCTATGTCTCTACTCTACTGCTCTATGTCTCTACTGCTCTATGTCTCTACTGCTCTATGTCTCTACTGCTCTATGTCTCTACTGCTCTATGTCTCTACTCTACTGCTCTATGTCTCTACTCTACTGCTCTATGTCTCTACTGCTCTATGTCTCTACTCTACTGCTCTATGTCTCTACTCTACTGCTCTATGTCTCTACTCTACTGCTCTATGTCTACTGCTCTATGTCTCTACTCTACTGCTCTATGTCTACTGCTCTATGTCTCTACTCTACTGCTCTATGTCTCTACTGCTCTATGTCTCTACTCTACTGCTCTATGTCTCTACTGCTCTATGTCTCTACTCTACTGCTCTATGTCTCTACTGCTCTATGTCTCTACTCTACTGCTCTATGTCTCTACTGCTCTATGTCTCTACTCTACTGCTCTATGTCTCTACTGCTCTATGTCTCTACTCTACTGCTCTATGTCTCTACTGCTCTATGTCTCTACTGCTCTATGTCTCTACTCTACTGCTCTATGTCTCTACTGCTCTATGTCTCTACTCTACTGCTCTATGTCTCTACTGCTCTATGTCTCTACTGCTCTATGTCTCTACTCTACTGCTCTATGTCTCTACTCTACTGCTCTATGTCTACTGCTCTATGTCTCTACTGCTCTATGTCTCTACTGCTCTATGTCTCTACTGCTCTATGTCTGGTCTCTACTGCTCTATGTCTCTACTTCTCTAAGTCTCTACTCTACTGCTCTATGCCTCTACTCTACTGCTCTGTCTCTACGCTACTGCTCTGTCTCTACTCTACTGCTCTGTCTCTACTCTACTGCTCTATGTCTCTAATGCTCTATGCCTCTACTGCTCTATGCCTCTACTCTACTGCTCTATGCCTCTACTCTACTGCTCTATGCCTCTACTTTGCTGCTCTATGTCTCTACTGCTCTGTCTCTACTGCTCTATGTCTCTACTCTACTGCTCTATGTCTCTACTGCTCTATGTCTCTACTGCTCTATGTCTCTACTGCGCTATCTCTACTCTACTGCTCTGTCTCTACTCTACTGCTCTGTCTCTACTGCTCTGTCTCTACTGCTCTATGTCTCTACTCTACTGCTCTATGTCTCTACTGCTCTATGTCTCTACTGCTCTATGTCTCTACTCTACTGCTCTATGTCTCTACTGCTCTATGTCTCTACTGCTCTATGTCTCTACTGCTCTATGTCTCAATGATATATTATAAAATATGTATGTTTTTCATGCGTTCCGGTACTTCAGAGCTCCCCAGATCACCCCCTTCTCTAACATTTTATTCGGGCACCTCACGATTTACAAGTTAAGCACTGGAAGATATGATAACAATATTTCCCCTGTCATGAAGAAACATCCAAGCTAAATTTAGTTAATGAAGATATGATAACAATATTCCCCCTGTCATGAAGAAACATCCAAGCTAAATTTAGTTAATGAAGATATGATAACAGTATTCTCCCTGTCATGAAGAAATGGTTTAACAGAAATTGTCCTAGTCTGGAGGCTATGCTTCATAAATACGAATGAGCTGAAGTTGGGGATCTGGAGAGAGAGATCAAATCAGAGCTGATAGGGGAGGAGAGTGGGGAGGAGAGAGGGGAGGGGAGGGGAGAGGGGATGAGAAGAGAGGAGAGAGGGGAGAGGAGGGGAGGGGAGGAGAGGAGAGAGAGATCAAATCAGCGCTGATTAGGGGAGGAGAGTGGCGAGGAGAGAGGGGAGGGGAGGAGAGAGGGGAGAGAGGGGAGGAGAGAGAGGAGAGAGGGGAGGGAGGGGAGGAGAGGAGAGAGGGGAGAGAGGGGAGGGGAGGAGAGAGGGGAGAGAGGGGAGGGGAGGAGAGAGGAGGGGAGAGAGGGGAGAGAGGGGAGGGGAGGGGAGGGGAGAGAGGGGAGAGAGGGGAGGAGAGGAGAGAGGGGATGAGAGGAGAGAAGGGAGAGAGGGGAGGGGAGGAGAGAAGAGAGGGGAGGAGAGAAGAGAGGGGAGAGAGGGGAGAGGGGAGGAGAGGAGAGAGGGGAGGAGAGGAGAGAGGGGAGGAGAGGAGAGGAGAGGGGGGAGGAGAGGGGAGAGGGGAGGAAAGGGGAGAGAGGAGAGATGGGAGAAAAGGAGAGGATGGATATAGGATTCAACTTCGTGTTAGACAACCTAATACATTAGACATGAGAGAGAGGTCCGGGACAGGACAGGTTTCACCCCTCCCTCCCTCCCTCCCTCCCTCCCTCCCTCCCTCCCTCCCTCCCTCCCATCTCCACTTTGAATTAAAGGATGTTAGTTAGAGGATCATTGTTCTACATATTACAGGAGACATACAGTATGTATCCTACTGTACCACAGATTGTGACAGGACAAGATATCTCAGTGTAGTTTAGCCACATACTGTGACAGGACAAGATATCTCAGTGTAGTTTAACCACAGATTGTGACAGGACAAGATATCTCAGTGTAGTTTAGCCACAGACTGTGACAGGACAAGATATCTCAGTGTAGTTTAGCCACAGATTGTGACAGGACAAGATATCTCAGTGTAGTTTAACCACAGACTGTGACAGGACAAGACATACACTATATATACAAAATTATGTGTACTTCACTTCCATTTAGTGGATTTGTCTATTTCAGCTACACCCGTTGCTGACAGGTGTATAAAATTGAGCACACTGCCATGCGACCTCCATAGACAAACATTGTCAGTAGGATGGTCTTACTGAAGAGCTCAGTGACTTTCAATGTGGCACCGTCATAGGATGTCACCTTTCCAACAAGTCAGTTCGTCAAATTTCTGCCCTGCTAGAGCTGCCCCCCGGTCAACTGTAATCGCTGTTGTACAGCGGTAGGCCACACAAGCTCACAGAACGGGAACACTGAGTGCTGAAGCGCGTAGCGTGTAATAATCCTCTGTCCTCGGTTGCAACACTCACTACCGAGTTAAAAACTGCCTCTGGAAGCAACACTCACTACCGAGTTCCAAACTGCCTCTGGAAGCAACACTCACTACCGAGTTCCAAACTGCCTCTGGAAGCAACACTCACTACCGAGTTCCAAACTGCCTCTGGAAGCAACGTCAGCACAATAACTGTTCGTCGGGAGCTTCATGAAATGGGTTTCCACGGCCAAGCAGCAACACACAAGCCTAATGTCACCATGCGCAATGCCAAGCGTCAGCTGGAGTGGTGTAAAGCTCACCGCCATTGGACTCTGGAGCAGTGGAAACGTGTTCTCTGGAGTGATGAATCACGCTTCACCATCTGGCAGTCCGACGGACGAATCTGGGTTTGACGGATACCAGGAGAACGCTACTGCCAACTGTAAAGTTTGGTGGAGGAGGAATAATGGTCTGGTGCTGTTTTTTTTATGGTTCAGGGTTATGCCCCTTAATTCCAGTGGAAATCTAAACTCTTCAGCTAGGGCTGTTAAAACCTCTTAAGGTATGCCAGCACTTTAGGGCTGTTAATTAATTTGACTTTATGTTTTAGAGCGATATTTCAACTGCCTGTAAGTCCCCTTGTTTCTTGTTGTCTTTTTGGTCTCATCTCCTTCGCTCCTTCTGTGTTGTGTTCACCTACCTATTTATACACACACCAAGCCCCTCCCCCTGCCACTCACACCAAGCCCCTCCCCCTGCCACTCACGCCAAGCCCCTCCCCCTGCCACTCACACCAAGCCCCTCCCCCTGCCACTCACACCAAGCCCTTCCCCCTGCCACTCACGCCAAGCCCTTCCCCCTGCCACTCACGCCAAGCCCCTCGCCCTGCCACTCACACCAAGCCCTTCCCCCTGCCACTAACACCAAGCCCCTCCCCCTGCCACGCACACCAAGCCCTTCCCCTGCCACTCACACCAAGCCCCTCCCCCTGCCACTCACACCAAGCCCCTCCCCCTGCCACTCACACCAAGCCCCTCCCCCTGCCACTCACACCAAGCCCCTCCCCCTGCCACTCACACCAAGCCCCTCCCCCTGCCACTCACACCAAGCCCCTCCCCCTGCCACTCACAACAACAAAGATGAGAGATCACATCTTCCTCTCAAACAAGCGGTTTCAAGTCGCTATTTGCTTTAGAGGTTTGGTCCAACAGAAAAATGGGTCATATGGACACCAACACATGGAGATATTATATTACTGTAACAGAGGAGATGTCAACCTTTATAACAATCCCTTGTTTATGTTTAAACTCTTCGAGGAAAACAGACACTACTGAAACGGATATACCAATGAACATTCTGGAAAAGCCATGCTTATTTTTGTCGTATTTTAGTCAAATAAACGTAGTTATACTAGCTGTGTTTTATAAATGTGCATAAAACAATTCTATAAGGAAACTCTTTCTCTTTTCAGGTAGACCACCTGAATTAAACATGCGAACAAAGTGGACAGTCTGGACTGCTATTCAACCCGTTGGAGACGGACAGAAGGTCAGACCGTTGGAGACGGACAGAAGGTCAACCCGTTGGGGACGGACAGAAGGTCAACCCGTTGGAGACGGACAGAAGGTCAGACCGTTGGAGATGGACAGAAGGTCAACCCGTTGGAGACGGACAGAAGGTCGGACCGTTGGAGACGGACAGAAGGTCGGACCGTTGGAGATGGACAGAAGGTCAAATCGTTGGAAACGGACAGAAGGACAACCCGTTGGAGACGGACAGAAGGACAACCCGTTGGAGACAGACAGAAGGTCAAGCCGTTGGAGACGGACAGAAGGTCAACCCGTTGGAGACGGACAGAAGGTCAACCCGTTGGAGACGGACAGAAGGTCAACCCATTGGAGACGGACAGAAGGTCAGACCGTTGGAGACGGACAGAAGGTCAACCCGTTGGAGACGGACAGAAGGTCAACCCGTTGGAGACTGACAGAAGGTCAACCCGTTGGAGACGGACAGAAGGTCAACCCGTTGGAGACGGACAGAAGGTCGCGTTCATAACATTTCGACAGTTTCGCCTTATTAGCTGTATTCAGAGATTGTGAAAATATTGGCTAAACTTGAAGTATAAATATTATCTGTCTACTCACTGGCGCTTGGGCTTGGGCGATTGTTTTTCTATAATATTACGTTACTAGTGAATGTGTATCATGCAATGTTCTGGTTGTAACATAAAGGGCGTTTTTATAGACAGACCTGAAAGTCATGTCCATGATTATTACAACAACAACAAAAAGCAGGTTAAACTATTTTGATACAATGATGACATTATCAGTGGGTCTGATGGTTGTGGAAGGTTTATATTTTAACCCAGGTATAATTGCCCGGAATTATTTTGATTATTGCTGATTATTTGAAATGCAGTGTATTTGACCATTAAATTGTACAACAAAGCTTATTTAGAGTAAACATAAAAAATAATTGAGAGATATATATATCGTGAATCGCCCACAGGTTTGAAAGAAATCGAGATATGAGTTTTTTTCCCCAGCTCTAGCTACAGCACACAATGACATTCTAGACGATTCTGTGCTTCCAACTTTGTGGCAACAGTTTGGGGAAACTGCACCCAGAACAGCAAAACACGGTTGAAATAACCCGTCGCCAAACCAGTCTGAAGCACAAAACACTTAAAAAAACAATTCCACACACAGACATGGGGGGAACAGAGGGTTACAGAACAGAGGGTTATATACGCGTCACGTAATGAGGGAGTGTAAACCAGGTGATGCGGGAAAACAAGACAAAACAAATGGAAAATTAAAGGTGGATCGGCGATGGCTAGAAGACCGGTGACGTCGACCGCCGAACGCCGCTTAAACAAGGAGAGGAACAGATTCGGCGGAACTCGTGACATCCCATCTGAAGTGAAAGGTGACAGAGTGGTGTTTGTCAGGCCAAGAGACAACCCATCTGAGGTGAAAGGTGACAGAGTGGTGTTTGTCAGGCCAGGAGACAACCCATCTGAGGTGAAAGGTGACAGAGTGGTGTTTGTCAGACCAAGAGACAACCCATCTGAGGTGAAAGGTGACAGAGTGGTGTTTGTCAGGCCAGGAGACAACCCATCTGAGGTGAAAGGTGACAGAGTGGTGTTTGTCAGGCCAAGAGACAACCCATCTGAGGTGAAAGGTGACAGAGTGGTGTTTGTCAGACCAAGAGACAACCCATCTGAGGTGAAAGGTGACAGAGTGGTGTTTGTCAGGCCAGGAGACAACCCATCTGAGGTGAAAGGTGACACAGTGGTGTTTGTCAGACCAAGAGACAACCCATCTGAGGTGAAAGGTGACAGAGTGGTGTTTGTCAGACCACGAGACAACCCATCTGAGGTGAAAGGTGACAGAGTGGTGTTTGTCAGACCAAGAGACAACCCATCTGAGGTGAAAGGTGACAGAGAGGTGTTTCTCAGACCAGGAGACATCCCATCTGAGGTAAAAGGTGACAGAGTGGTGTTTGTCAGACCAAGAGACATCCCATCTGAGGTGAAAGGTGAGAGTGGTGTTTGTCAGGCCAGGAGACAACCCATCTGAGGTGAAAGGTGACAGAGAGGTGTTTGTCAGACCAAGAGACATCCCATCTGAGGTGAAAGGTGACAGAGTGGTGTTTGTCAGACCAGGAGACATCGTGAAAATCGTTCTTCTCACACAAACATCTGTAGCGTCTGAACGGCCCTATAAATGACCACTCTGGGGGAAAGGTGAGACTCATTCTTCTGCTCTACACCCACAGGCCTCACAATACTCGACTGAAGGTCCCCCAGTACTAGTTAAAAAATATGTGTTGAAGTATATATGGAGACTGTTTAGTGACAAAAAATAATGGGTGAAATACATGTAAATTAAAAACAAAAATAATCAGATCTGTCTTATATCTCTGATGGTGGACACACACAACCAAAATGCTCTTCTATAGGAAAGAAAACTAACCCTAGCTGTCAGACAGCACCATGAGATATCCCTCCATCCCAGAGAGGATTCCAGCCAATCACGGTGGTGCCACGGCCTGAGCATTAAACCCTCAGTAATGTGTTCCAAATGAAACCCTATTCCCTAGGTGGTGCACTACTTTTGACTAGAGCCCTATGAGGAAGTAGTGCACTACATAAGGAATAGGGTGCCATTTGGGATGAAAACAGTGACTGAAATAGCCTTTTTTGGGATTTCTCTGCTTAACAAATCCTTTAATCAGCTACTTTATCCTGTTTCTCAAACATTTAATCCACCACTCTGTCCCATTTATTAATCCTTTAATCCACCACTCTGTCCCATTTCTCAATCCTTTAATCCACCACTCTGTCCCATTTCTCAATCCTTTAATCCACCACTCTGTCCCATTTATTAATTATTTAATCCACCACTCTGTCCCATGTATTAATTATTTAATCCACCACTCTGTCCCATTTATTAATTCCTTAATCCACCACTCTGTCCCATTTCTCAATCCTTTAATCCACCACTCTGTCCCATTTATTAATTCCTTAATCCACCACTCTGTCCCATTTCTCAATCCTTTAATCCACCACTCTGTCCCATTTATTAATTCCTTAATCCACCACTCTGTCCCATTTCTCAATCCTTTAATCCACCACTCTGTCCCATTTCTCAATTATTTAATCCACCACTCTGTCCCATTTATTAATTCCTTAATCCACCACTCTGTCCCATTTCTCAATTATTTAATCCACCACTCTGTCCCATTTATTAATTCCTTAATCCACCACTCTGTCCCATTTATTAATTCCTTAATCCACCACTCTGTCCCATTTCTCAATTATTTAATCCACCACTCTGTCCCATTTCTCAATTATTTAATCCACCACTCTGTCCCATTTCTCAATTATTTAATCCACCACTCTGTCCCATTTCTCAATTATTTAATCCACCACTCTGTCCCATTTCTCAATCCTTTAATCTACCGCTTGTTCCTGTCAAACACTGAGTGAGTGTTGTGTGTGTTTGACCTCTTGTTCTCTTGTTCCTGTGTAAAACACCCATTAATTCATCTCCTCTCCACACCTCGTCTGAGTCCCAAATGGCACACTATTCCCTATTTAGGGCCCATAGGAATCTGGTCAGAAGTAGTGCACTATGTAGGGGATACGGTGTCATTTGGGACTAAGGCGAGGTGTGGAGAGGAGATGAATTAATGGGTGTTTTACAAGAGACAAGAGAACAAGAGGTCAAACACACACACACACACACACACAGTGTGAAACATTTTTCTAGAGTTATACAATTGAGTAGGCAGTCAGTCTGATTAGCACAAACAATGTCTATTTTCTCCTCTTAAGCCATTTTTTAAACAGGTAGGTAGGTGTGTGTGTGTGTGTGTGTGTGTGTGTGTGTGTGTGTGTGTGTGTGTGTGTGTGTGTGTGTGTGTGTGTGTGTGTGTGTGTGTGTGATCTTCAGCAGTTCAGCGGACACACACGGTTCAGCTCAGCCACCAGTGTTGAGGAAGCTACTCTGAAAATATATTTGGCCAAAGCTACCAATGACTTCCCACTGGAATAAGATAAGCTACACAAGACCTTCACTTAAATATAGTTCTTAACTTAACTAAAGTATATTTGAAAGAGTAGCTCACTACATCGTAACTACCTTGTGAAAAATTATCATATATAAATCTGAAATGTCATAGACTTACACGTAGGGAATAGGGTAGACTATACACATTGGGAATAGGGTAGACTATACACATTGGGAATAGGGAGACTATACACACGTAGGGAATAGGGTAGACTATACACACGTAGGGAATAGGGTAGACTATACACATTGGGAATAGGGAGACTATACACACGTAGGGAATAGGGTAGACTATACACATTGGGAATAGGGTAGACTATACACATTGGGAATAGGGTAGACTATACACATTGGGAATAGGGTAGACTATACACACGTAGGGAATAGGGTAGACTATACACATTGGGAATAGGGTAGACTATACACATGTAGGGAATAGGGTAGTATTGACATGTAGGGAATAGGGTAGACTATACACATTGGGAATAGGGTAGACTATACACATGTAGGGAATAGGGTAGACTATACACATTGGGAATAGGGTAGACTATACACATTGGGAATAGGGTAGACTATACACATTGGGAATAGGGTAGACTATACACATTGGGAATAGGGTAGACTATACACATGTAGGGAATAGGGTAGACTATACACATGTAGGGAATAGGGTAGACTATACACATTGGGAATAGGGTAGACTATACACATTGGGAATAGGGTAGACTATACACACGTAGGGAATAGGGTAGACTATACACACTGGGAATAGGGTAGACTATACACATTGGGAATAGGGTAGACTATACACATTGGGAATAGGGTAGACTATACACATTGGGAATAGGGTAGACTATACACATTGGGAATAGGGTAGACTATACACATGTAGGGAATAGGGTAGACTATACACATGTAGGGAATAGGGTAGACTATACACATTGGGAATAGGGTAGACTATACACATTGGGAATAGGGTAGACTATACACACGTAGGGAATAGGGTAGACTATACACACTGGGAATAGGGTAGACTATACACATTGGGAATAGGGTAGACTATACACATTGGGAATAGGGTAGACTATACACATTGGGAATAGGGTAGACTATACACATTGGGAATAGGGTAGACTATACACATGTAGGGAATAGGGTAGACTATACACATGTAGGGAATAGGGTAGACTATACACATTGGGAATAGGGTAGACTATACACATTGGGAATAGGGTAGACTATACACATGTAGGGAATAGGGTAGACTATACACATGTAGGGTATAGGGTAGACTATAC
>NC_092157.1:4091837-4204337 GCF_045791955.1 Oncorhynchus clarkii lewisi
CTCCCTCTTATGACACACACACACACACACACACACACACACACACACACACACACACACACACACACACACACACACACACACACACACACCCCTGATCCCATGTTCCCCTGATCCCATGTTCCCCTGATCCCATGTTCCCCTGATCCCATGTTCCCCTGATCCCATGTTCCCCTGATCCCATGTTCCCCTGATCCCATGTTCCCCTGATCCCATGTTCCTCTGATCCCATGTTCCTCTGATCCTATGTTCCCCTGATGCCTCTCTGTTTTGGGGTTTCTATCCCATAACCCCCCTCTCTCTCTCTGTTTTGGGGTTGCTATCCCATAACCCCTCTCTCTCTTTCTCTCTCTGTTTTGGTGTTTCTATCCCATAACACCCCTCTCTCTCTCTCTCTGTTTTGGGGTTTCTATCCCATAACACCTCTCTCCCTCTCTCTCTCTCTTTCTCTGTTTTAGGGTTTCTATCCCATAACACCCCTCTTTCTCTCTTTGTTGTGGGGTTTCTATCCCATAACACCTCTCTCTCTCTCTCTCTCTGTTTTGGGGTTTCTATCCTATAACACCCCTCTCTCTCTCTCTGTTTTGGGGTTTCTATCCCATAACTCCCCTCTTTCTCTCTTTGTTTTGGGGTTTCTATCCCATAACCCCCCTCTCTCTGTTTTGGGGTTTCTATCCCATAACCCCCCTCTCTCTCTCTCTGTTTTGGGGTTTCTATCCCATAACCCCCCCCCCCCCCTCTCTTTCTCTCTCTGTTTTGGTGTTTGTATCTCATAACACCTCTCTCTCTCTCTCTCTGTTTTGGGGTTTCTATCTCATAACCCCTCTCTCTCTCTCTGTTTTGGGGTTTCTATCTCAAAACCCCTCTCTCTCTCTCTGTTTTGGGGTTTCTATCCCATAACCCCTCTTCTCTCTCTCTCTGTTTTGGGGTTTCTATCTCAAAACCCCTCTCTCTCTCTCTGTTTTGGGGTTTCTATCCCATATCCCCCCTCTCTCTCTACTTTGTTGTGATTCAAGTAAATGTCCTGGCTATCAATATTTCTTGTGAAAGATCTTATGGAAAATACCCTCACTGGCAGGAGCAGACATCAATGAATACTGATGTCTCCTGCTGCCAGTGACATATGGAGAGGGAGAGGGAGAGAGAGAGCGAGAGAGCGAGAGAGGGGGAGAGAGAGCGAGAGAGAGAGCGAGAGAGAGAGCGAGAGAGAGAGCGAGAGAGAGAGCGAGAGAGGGGGAGAGAGAGAGAGAGAGAGAGAGAGAGAGGGAGAGGGAGAGGGAGAGGGGGAGCGAGAGAGAGAGAGAGAGAGAGAGGGGGAGCGAGAGAGAGGGAGCAAGAGAGAGAGCGAGAGAGAGAGAGGGGGAGAGAGAGAGAGAGAGAGAGAGAGAGGGGGAGCGAGAGAGAGGGAGCGAGAGAGAGAGCGAGAGAGAGAGAGGGGGAGAGAGAGCGAGAGAGAGAGAGAGAGAGAGGGAGAGGGAGAGGGGGAGCGAGAGAGAGCGAGTGAGAGGGAGAGGGAGAGAGCGAGTGAGAGAGAGCGAGCAAGCGAGCGAGAGCGAGCGAGAGCGAGCGAGCGAGTGAGAGAGAGAAGAGGTATTTGACGCTAAGTAAAGTGAATCAGCAGGAGTCTATGGGACTCTCCTGTCTTCTGATACACTTAGAAAACATTGAGAAATAGTAATAACATCTTTAAGGTGACCTTAAGAATTTGATTCTGCGCCTGCTGTCACACACACACGCACGCACACACTCACGCACACACGCACACACATTAAAATGAATCTGTCTCTGCGTGTCATGGTTCTGTCTCCCCGCTAATTGGTTAACCGTCGTCATGTAAGTGTGATCGCTGTGACGATCATGACGACCGGCTAGACGACGCTATGGGAACCGGCTCGATTATTTCCGTCTGCTAGATGTGGTGACATCATCGGAGGGGATTATGGGACAAGGTACTGCTTTGGCTGTCTCTAGCCAATCAAGACAAGAGTTGGGCTTAGTTCCATGTCCACACTGGTCAGGAAGTGGTCATTGTTTGTGTTTGAGTTTGTCTTTTTTTTATTTTATTTTTTTATTTGACATTTATTTAACTTTTACTAGGCAAGTTAAGAACAAATTATTATTTTCAATGACGGCCTAACAGTGCCTGTTCTGCCTGTTCAGAGGCAGAACGACAGATTTGTACCTTGTCAGATTGAGGGTTTGAACTTGCAACCTTTCGGTTACTAGTCCAACGCTCGAACCACTAGGCTACCCTGACGCCCCCTGCATCCCAAGTGGAACACTATTGCCGATGTTCACCATGAGCCCTGGTCAAAAATAGTGCACTGTATAGGAAACAGGGTGTCACTGTTGGGCCAAACTGAAAGACGGCATTCTGCAGGAAGTAATTAGTATGAATACCTAAGATTAGTTGATGAAAAATTAACATAAGGCATTGTTTGGAGGGATTAGATAGGAGGACATCAACTATAATATATAGAGGGATTAGAGAGGAGGACATCAACTATAATATATAGAGGGATTAGAGAGGAGGACATCAACTATAAAATATAGAAGGATTAGAGAGGAGGACATCAACTATTATATATAGAGGGATTAGATAGGAGGACATCAACTATAATATATAGAGGGATTAGATAGGAGGACATCAACTATAATATATAGAGGGATTAGAGAGGAGGACATCAACTATAATATATAGAGGGATTAGAGAGGAGGACATCAACTATAATATATAGAGGGATAAGAGAGGAGGACATCAACTATAATATATAGAGGGATTAGAGAGGAGGACATCAACTATAATATATAGAGGGATTAGAGAGGAGGACATCAACTATAAAATATAGAGGGATTAGATAGGAGGACATCAACTATAATATATAGAGGGATTAGATAGGAGGACCAACTATAATATATAGAGGGATTGGAGTGGAGGACATCAAATTTAATATATAGAGTGATTAGAGAGGAGGACATCAACTATAATATATAGAGGGATTAGATAGGAGGACATCAACTATAATATATAGAGGGATTAGAGAGGGGGACATCAACTATAATATATAGAGGGATTAGAGAGGAGGACATCAACTATAATATATAGAGGGATTAGATAGGAGGACATCAACTATAATATATAGAGGGATTAGAGAGGAGGACATCTACTATAATATATAGAGGGATTAGAGAGGAAGACATCAACTATAATATATAGAGGGATTAGAGAGGAGAACATCAACTTTAATACATAGAGGTATTAGAGAGGAGGACATCAACTATAATATATAGAGGGATTAGAGAGGACATCAACTATAATATATACAGGGATTAGAGAGGAGAACATCAACTTTAATATATAGAGGGATTAGAGAGGAGAACATCAACTATAATATAAAGAGGTATTAGAGAGGAGGACATCAACTATAATATATAGAGGGATTAGAGAGGACATCAACTATAATATATAGAGGGATTAGAGAGGAGGACATCAACTATAATATATAGAGGGATTAGAGAGGAGGACATCAACTATAATATAAAGTGGTATTAGAGAGGAGGACATCAAATATAATATATAGAGGGATTAGAGATGACATCAACTATAATATATACAGGGATTAGAGAGGAGAACATCAACTTTAATATATAGAGGGATTAGAGAGGAGAACATCAACTATAATATAAAGAGGTATTAGAGAGGAGGACATCAACTATAATATATAGTGGGATTAGAGAGGACATCAACTCTAATATATAGAGGGATTAGAGAGGAGGACATCAACTATAATATATAGAGGGATTAGAGAGGAGGACATCAACTACAATATATAGAGGGATTAGAGAGGAGGACATCAACTATAAAATATAGAGGGATTAGAGAGGACATCAACTATCATATATAGAGGGATTAGAGAGGACATCAACTATAATATATAGAGGGATTAGAGAGGACATCAACTATAATATATAGAGGGATTAGAGAGGAGGACATCAACTATAATATATAGAGGGATTAGAGAGGAGGACATCAACTATAATATATAGAGGGATTATAGAGGAGAACATCAACTATAATATATAGAGGGATTAGAGAGGACATAAACTATAATATATAGAGGGATTAGAGAGGAGGACATCAACTATAATATATAGAGGGATTAGAGAGGACATCAACTATAATATAACAAGGGATTAGAGGAGGACATCAACTATAATATATAGAGGGATTAGAGAGGAGGACATCGACTATAAAATATACAGGGATTAGAGAGGAGAACATCAACTATAATATATAGAGGGATTAGAGAGGAGGACATCAACTATAATATATAGAGGGATTATAGAGGAGAACATCAACTATAATATATAGAGGGATTAGAGAGGACATAAACTATAATATATAGAGGGATTAGAGAGGAGGACATCAACTATAATATATAGAGGGATTAGAGAGGACATCAACTATAATATAACAAGGGATTAGAGGAGGACATCAACTATAATATATAGAGGGATTAGAGAGGAGGACATCGACTATAAAATATACAGGGATTAGAGAGGAGAACATCAACTATAATATATAGAGGGATTAGAGAGGAGGACATCAACTATAATATATAGAGGGATTAGAGAGAACATCAACTATAATATATAGAGGGATTAGAGAGGAGGACATCAACTATAATATATATATAGGGATTAGAGAGGAGGACATCAACTATAATATATAGAGGGATTAGAGAGGAGGACATCTACTATAATATATAGAGGGATTAGAGAGGAGGACATCAACTATAATATATAGAGGGATTAGAGAGGACATCAACTATAATATATAGAGGGATTAGAGAGGAGGACATCAACTATAATATATATATAGGGATTAGAGAGGAGGACATCAACTATAATATATAGAGGGATTAGAGAGGAGGACATCAACTATAATATATAGAGGGATTAGAGAGGAGAACATCAACTATAATATATAGAGGGATTAGAGAGAACATCATAATAGAACATCACTTTATTCTCTAGAACAGTACATGTGACAGACAGGAAGACCACACACACACACACACACACACACACACACACACACACACACACACACACACACACACACACACACACACACACACACACACACACACACACACACACACACGTGTGTGTGCTAAGCATACTCTTAATGACAAGCTTTACTGTACATATCTGGGTGATGGGAATCTATTTGATGAATATAGAATCTTAGATGATTCTATTACGCCCTCGGTGACTCACACTGCAAGCTGTTCCATGCTGTAGGTTGTCCTGACAGAGAACCTCTAAACCCTGGTTGAATCACACTGCAAGCTGCTCTGGTTGTACTGACAGAGAAAGAAACACTTGTTCAGCACATTAGGAAGAGGCAGAGCTACAGGAAACCCTTCAGAGTGACCAACACCAGCTACGATAAACCCTTCAGAGTGACCAACACCAGCTACAGTAAACCCTTCAGAGTGACCAACACCAGCTACAGTAAACCCTTCAGAGTGACCAACACCAGCTACATTAAACCCTTCAGAGTGACCAACACCAGCAAACCATTCAGAGTGACCAACACCAGCAAGTAAACCCTTCATGACCAACACCGGTAAACCCTTCAGAGTGACCAACACCAGTAAACCCTTCAGAGTGACCAACACCAGCTACAGTAAACCCCAACACCAGCTACAGTAAACCCTTCAGAGTGACCAACACCAGCTACATTAAACCCTTCAGAGTGACCAACACCAGCAAACCATTCAGAGTGACCAACACCAGCTACAGTAAACCCTTCAGAGTGACCAACACCGGTAAACCCTTCAGAGTGACCAACACCAGTAAACCCTTCAGAGGGACCAACACCAGTAAACCTTTCAGAGTGACAAACACCAGTAAACCCTTCAGAGTGACCAACACCAGTAAACCCTTCAGAGTGACCAACATCAGTAAACCCTTCAGAGTGACCAACACCAGTAAACCCTTCAGAGTGACCAAAACCAGCTATGGTAAACCCTTCAGAGTGACCAACACCAGTAACCCCTTCAGAGTGACCAACACTAGTAAACCCTTCAGAGTGACCAACACCAGTAAACCCTTCAGAGTGACCAACACCAGCTACAGTAAACCCTTCAGAGTGACCAACACCAGCTACGGTAAACCCTTCAGCGTGACCAACACCAGTAAACCCTTCAGAGTGACCAACACCAGCTACAGTAAACCCTTCAGAGTGACCAACACCAGCTACAGTAAACCCTTCAGAGTGACCAACACCAGCAAACCCTTCAGAGTGACCAACATCAGCTACAGTAAACCCTTCAGAGTGACCAACACCAGCTACAGTAAACCCTTCAGAGTGACCAAAACCAGCTACATTAAACCCTTCAAAGTGACCAACACCAGTAAACCCTTCAGAGTGACCAACACCAGCTACAGGAAACCCTTCAGTGTGACCAACACCAGCTACATTAAACCCTTCAGAGTGACCAACACCAGTAAACCCTTCAGAGTGACCAACACCAGCTACAGATAACCCTTCAGAGTGACCAACACTAGCTACAGTAAACCCTTCAGAGTGACCAACACCAGTAAACCCTTCAGAGTGACCAACACCAGTAAACCATTCAGTGACCAACACCAGCTACAGTAAACCCTTCAGAGTGACCAACACCAGCTACATTAAACCCTTCAGTGACCAACTCCAGTAAACAATTCAGAGTGACCAATACCAGCTACAGTAAACCCTTCAGAGTGACCAACTCCAGCTACAGTAAACCCTTCAGAGTGACCAACACCAGCTACATTAAACCCTTCAGAGTGACCAACACCGGCTACATTAAACCCTTCAGAGTGACCAACACCAGCTACATTAAACCCTTCAGAGTGACCAACACCAGCTACAGTAAACCATTCAGAGTGACCAACACCAGTAAACCCTTCAGAGTGACCAACACCAGCTACAGTAAACCCTTCAGAGTGACCAACACCAGCAAGAGTAAACCCTTCAGAGTGACCAACACCAGCTACAGTAAACCCTTCAGAGTGACCAACACCAGCTACAGTAAACCCTTCAGAGTGACCAACACTAGCTACATTAAACCCTTCAGAGTGACCAACACCATCTACATTAAACCCTTCAGAGTGACCAACACCAGCTAGAGTAAACCCTTCAGGGTGACCAACACCAGCTACAGTAAACCCTTCAGAGTGACCAACACCAGCTACAGTAAACCCTTCAGAGTGACCAACACCAGCTACAGTAAACCCTTCAGAGTGACCAACACCAGCTACAGTAAACCCTTCAGAGTGACCAACACCAGCTACAGTAAACCCTTCAGAGTGACCAACAGCAGTAAACCCTTCAGAGTGACCAACACCAGCTACATTAAACCCTTCAGAGTGACCAACACCAGCAAACCATTCAGAGTGACCAACACCAGCTACATTAAACCCTTCAGAGTGACCAACACCAGTAAACCCTTCAGAGTGACCAACACCAGCTACAGATAACCCTTCAGTGACCAACACTAGCTACAGTAAACCCTTCAGAGTGACCAACACCAGTAAACCCTTCAGAGTGACCAACACCAGTAAACCATTCAGTGACCAACACCAGCTACAGTAAACCCTTCAGAGTGACCAACACCAGCTACATTAAACCCTTCAGTGACCAACTCCAGTAAACCCTTCAGAGTGACCAATACCAGCTACAGTAAACCCTTCAGAGTGACCAACACCAGCTACAGTAAACCCTTCAGAGTGACCAACTCCAGCTACAGTAAACCCTTCAGAGTGACCAACACCAGCTACATTAAACCCTTCAGAGTGACCAACACCGGCTACATTAAACCCTTCAGAGTGACCAACACCAGCTACAGTAAACCCTTCAGAGTGACCAACACCAGCTACAGTAAACCCTTCAGAGTGACCAACTCCAGCTACAGTAAACCCTTCAGAGTGACCAACACCAGCTACATTAAACCCTTCAGAGTGACCAACACCGGCTACATTAAACCCTTCAGAGTGACCAACACCAGCTACATTAAACCCTTCAGAGTGACCAACACCAGCTACAGAAAACCCTTCAGAGTGACCAACACCAGTAAACCCTTCAGAGTGACCAACACCAGCTACAGTAAACCCTTCAGAGTGACCAACACCAGCTACAGTAAACCCTTCAGAGTGACCAACACCAGCTACAGTAAACCCTTCAGAGTGACCAACACCAGCTACAGTAAACCCTTCAGAGTGACCAACACCAGCTACAGTAAACCCTTCAGAGTGACCAACACCAGCTGCATTAAACCCTTCAGAGTGACCAACACCAGCAAACCATTCAGAGTGACCAACACCAGCTACAGTAAACCCTTCAGAGTGACCAACACCAGTAAACCCTTCAGAGTGACCAACACCAGTAAACCCTTCAGAGTGACCAACACCAGTAAACCCTTCAGAGTGACCAACACCAGTAAATCCTTCAGAGTGACAAACACCAGTAAACCCTTCAGAGTGACAAACACCAGTAAACCCTTCAGAGTGACCAACACCAGTAAACCCTTCAGAGTGACCAACACCAGTAAACACTTCAGAGTGACCAACCCCAGTAAACATTTCAGAGTGACCAACACCAGTAAACCCTTCAGAGTGACCAACATCAGTAAACCCTTCAGAGTGACCAACACCATTAAACCCTTCAGAGTGACCAACACCAGTAAACCCTTCAGAGTGACCAACAACAGTAAACCCTTCAGAGTGACCAACACCAGCTACAGTAAACTCTTCAGAGTGACCAACACCAGCTACGGTAAACCCTTCAGAGTGACCAACACCAGTAAACCCTTCAGAGTGACAAACACCAGCTAAAGTAAACCCTTCAGAGTGACCAACACCAGCTACAGTAAACCCTTCAGAGTGACCAACACCAGCAAACCCTTCAGAGTGACCAACACCAGCTACAGTAAACCCTTCAGAGTGACCAACACCAGCTACAGTAAACCCTTCAGAGTGACCAACTCCAGCTACAGTAAACCCTTCAGAGTGACCAACACCAGCTACATTAAACCCTTCAGAGTGACCAACACCGGCTACATTAAACCCTTCAGAGTGACCAACACCAGCTACATTAAACCCTTCAGAGTGACCAACACCAGCTACAGTAAACCCTTCAGAGTGACCAACACCAGTAAACCCTTCAGAGTGACCAACACCAGCTACAGTAAACCCTTCAGAGTGACCAACACCAGCTAGAGTAAACCCTTCAGAGTGACCAACACCAGCTACAGTAAACCCTTCAGAGTGACCAACACCAGCTACAGTAAACCCTTCAGAGTGACCAACACCAGCTACATTAAACCCTTCAGAGTGACCAACACCATCTACATTAAACCCTTCAGAGTGACCAACACCAGCTACAGTAAACCCTTCAGAGTGACCAACACCAGCTACAGTAAACCCTTCAGAGTGACCAACACCAGCTACAGTAAACCCTTCAGAGTGACCAACACCAGCTACAGTAAACCCTTCAGAGTGACCAACACCAGCTACATTAAACCCTTCAGAGTGACCAACACCAGCAAACCATTCAGAGTGACCAACACCAGCTACAGTAAACCCTTCAGAGTGACCAACACCAGTAAACCCTTCAGAGTGACCAACACCAGTAAACCCTTCAGAGTGACCAACACCAGTAAACCCTTCAGAGTGACCAACACCAGTAAATCCTTCAGAGTGACAAACACCAGTAAACCCTTCAGAGTGACAAACACCAGTAAACCCTTCAGAGTGACCAACACCAGTAAACCCTTCAGAGTGACCAACACCAGTAAACACTTCAGAGTGACCAACACCAGTAAACATTTCAGAGTGACCAACACCAGTAAACCCTTCAGAGTGACCAACATCAGTAAACCCTTCAGAGTGACCAACACCATTAAACCCTTCAGAGTGACCAACACCAGTAAACCCTTCAGAGTGACCAACAACAGTAAACCCTTCAGAGTTACCAACACCAGCTACAGTAAACCCTTCAGAGTGACCAACACCAGCTACGGTAAACCCTTCAGAGTGACCAACACCAGTAAACCCTTCAGAGTGACAAACACCAGCTAAAGTAAACCCTTCAGAGTGACCAACACCAGCTACAGTAAACCCTTCAGAGTGACCAACACCTGCAAACCCTTCAGAGTGACCAACACCAGCTACAGTAAACCCTTCAGAGTGACCAACACCAGCTACAGTAAACCCTTCAGAGTGACCAACTACAGTAAACCCTTCAGAGTGACCAACACCAGCTACATTAAACCCTTCAGAGTGACCAAAACCAGCTACAGTAAACCCTTCAGAGTGACCAACACCAGCTACATTAAACCCTTCAAAGTGACCAACACCAGTAAACCCTCCAGAGTGACCAACACCAGCTACAGTTAACCCTTCAGAGTGACCAACACCAGCTACAGTAAACCCTTCAGAGTGACCAACACCATTAAACCCTTCAGAGTGACCAACACCAGAAAACCATTCAGAGTGACCAACACCAGCTACAGTAAACCCTTCAGAGTGACCAAAACCAGCTACATTAAACCCCTCAGAGTGACCAACACCAGCTACATTAAACCCTTCAGAGTGACCAACACCAGCTACAGTAAACCCTTCAGAGTGACCAACACCAGTAAACCCTTGAGTGACCAACACTAGCTACAGTAAACCCTTCAGAGTGACCAACACCAGTTACAGTAAACCCTTCAGAGTGACCAACACCAGCTACAGTAAACCCTTCAGAGTGACGAACAACAGCAACAGGAAACCCTTCAGAGTGACCAACACCAGCTACATTAAACCCTTCAGAGTGACCAACACCAGCTACATTAAACCATTCAGAGTGACCAACACCAGCTACAGTAAACCCTTCAGAGTGACCAACACCAGCTACAGTAAACCCTTCAGAGTGACCAACACCAGCTACAGTAAACCCTTCAGAGTGACCAACACCAGCTACAGTAAACCCTTCAGAGTGACCAACACCAGCTACAGTAAACCCTTCAGAGTGACCAACACCAGCTACAGTAAACCCTTCAGAGTGACCAACACCAGCTACATTAAACCCTTCAGAGTGACCAACACCAGCTACATTAAACCCTTCAGAGTGACCAACACCAGCTACATTAAACCCTTCAGAGTGACCAACACCAGCTACAGTAAACCCTTCAGAGTAACCAACACCAGCTACAGTAAACCCATCAGAGTGACCAACACCAGCTACAGTAAACCCTTCAGAGTGACCAACACCAGCTACAGTAAACCCTTCAGAGTGACCAACACCAGCTACAGTAAACCCTTCAGAGTGACCAACACCAGTAAACCCTTCAGAGTGACCAACACCAGCTACATTAAACCCTTCAGAGTGACCAACACCAGCAAACCATTCAGAGTGACCAACACCAGCTACAGTAAACCCTTCAGAGTGACCAACACCGGTAAACCATTCAGAGTGACCAACACCATCTACAGTAAACCCTTCAGAGTGACCAACACCAGCTACATTAAACCCTTCAGAGTGACCAACACCAGTAAACACTTCAGAGTGACCAACACCAGTAAACATTTCAGAGTGACCAACACCAGTAAACCCTTCAGAGTGACCAACATCAGTAAACCCTTCAGAGTGACCAACACCAGTAAACCCTTCAGAGTGACCAAAACCAGCTACGGTAAACCCTTCAGAGTGACCAACACCATTAAACCCTTCAGAGTGACCAACACCAGTAAACCCTTCAGAGTGACCAACAACAGTAAACCCTTCAGAGTGACCAACACCAGCTACAGTAAACCCTTCAGAGTGACCAACACCAGCTACGGTAAACCCTTCAGAGTGACCAACAACAGTAAACCCTTCAGAGTGACCAACACCAGCTACAGTAAACCCTTCAGAGTGACCAACACCAGCTACAGTAAACCCTTCAGAGTGACCAACACCAGCAAACCCTTCAGAGTGACCAACACCAGCTACAGTAAACCCTTCAGAGTGACCAACACCAGTAAACCCTTCAGAGTGACCAACACCAGCTACGGTAAACCCTTCAGAGTCACCAACACCAGTAAATCCTTCAGAGTGACCAACACCAGCTACAGTAAACCCTTCAGAGTGACCAACACCAGCTACAGTAAACCCTTCAGAGTGACCAACACCAGCAAACCCTTCAGAGTGACCAACACCAGCTACAGTAAACCCTTCAGAGTGACCAACACCAGCTACAGTAAACCCTTCAGAGTGACCAACACCAGCTACAGTAAACCCTTCAGAGTGACCAACACCAGCTACAGTAAACCCTTCAGAGTGACCATCAACAGTAAACCCTTCAGAGTGACCAACACCAGCTACAGTAAACCCTTCAGAGTGACCAACACCAGCTACAGTAAACCCTTCAGAGTGACCAACACCAGCAAACCCTTCAGAGTGACCAACACCAGCTACAGTAAACCCTTCAGAGTGACCAACACCAGCTACAGTAAACCCTTCAGAGTGACCAACACCAGTAAACCCTTCAGAGTGACCAACACCAGCTACAGTAAACCCTTCAGAGTGACCAACACCAGCAAACCCTTCAGAGTGACCAACACCAGCTACAGTAAACCCTTCAGAGTGACCAACACCAGCTACAGTAAACCCTTCAGAGTGACCAACACCAGTAAACCCTTCAGAGTGACCAACACCAGCTACGGTAAACCCTTCAGAGTCACCAACACCAGTAAATCCTTCAGAGTGACCAACACCAGCTACAGTAAACCCTTCAGAGTGACCAACACCAGCAAACCCTTCAGAGTGACCAACACCAGCTACAGTAAACCCTTCAGAGTGACCAACACCAGCTACAGTAAACCCTTCAGAGTGACCAACACCAGTAAACCCTTCAGAGTGACCAACACCAGCTACGGTAAACCCTTCAGAGTCACCAACACCAGTAAATCCTTCAGAGTGACCAACACCAGCTACAGTAAACCCTTCAGAGTGACCAACACCAGTAAACCCTTCAGAGTGACCAACACCAGCTACGGTAAACCCTTCAGAGTCACCAACACCAGTAAACCCTTCAGAGTGACCAACACCAGCTACAGTAAATCCTTCAGAGTGACCAACACCAGCTACAGTAAACACTTCAGAGTGACCAACACCAGCTACAGTAAACCCTTCAGAGTGCCAACACCAGTAAACCCTTCAGAGTGACCAACACCAGTAAACCCTTCAGAGTGACCAACACCAGTAAACCCTTCAGAGTGACCAACACCAGCTACAGTAAACCCTTCAGAGTGACCAACAGCAGCTATGGTAAACCCTTCAGAGTGACCAACACCAGTAAACCCTTCAGAGTGACCAACACCAGCTACAGTAAACCCTTCAGAGTGACCAACACCAGCTACAGTAAACCCTTCAGAGTGACCAACACCAGCAAACCCTTCAGAGTGACCAACACCAGCTACAGTAAACCCTTCAGAGTGACCAACACCAGTAAACCCTTCAGAGTGACCAACACCAGCTACATTAAACCCTTCAGAGTGACCAACACCAGCTACAGTAAACCCTTCAAGGTGACCAACACCAGCTACATTAAACCCTTCAAAGTGACCAACACCAGTAAACCCTTCAGAGTGACCAACACCAGCTACAGTAAACCCTTCAGAGTGACCAACACCAGCTACAGTAAACCCTTCAGAGTGACCAACACCAGTAAACCCGTCAGAGTGACCAACACCAGCTACAGTAAACCCTTCAGAGTGACCAACACCAGCTACAGTAAACCCTTCAGAGTGACCAACACCAGTAAACCCTTCAGAGTGACCAACACCAGTAAACCATTCAGAGTGACCAACACCATCTACAGTAAACCCTTCAGAGTGACCAACACCAGCTACATTAAACCCTTCAGAGTGACCAACACCATTAAACCCTTCAGAGTGACCAACACCAGTAAACCCTTCAGAGTGACCAACAACAGTAAACCCTTCAGAGTGACCAACACCAGCTACAGTAAACCCTTCAGAGTGACCAACACCAGCTACGGTAAACCCTTCAGAGTGACCAACAACAGTAAACCCTTCAGAGTGACCAACACCAGCTACAGTAAACCCTTCAGAGTGACCAACACCAGCAAACCCTTCAGAGTGACCAACACCAGCAAACCCTTCAGAGTGACCAACACCAGCTACAGTAAACCCTTCAGAGTGACCAACACCAGCTACAGTAAACCCTTCAGAGTGACCAACACCAGTAAACCCTTCAGAGTGACCAACACCAGCTACGGTAAACCCTTCAGAGTCACCAACACCAGTAAATCCTTCAGAGTGACCAACACCAGCTACAGTAAACCCTTCAGAGTGACCAACACCAGCTACAGTAAACCCTTCAGAGTGACCAACACCAGCAAACCCTTCAGAGTGACCAACACCAGCTACAGTAAACCCTTCAGAGTGACCAACACCAGCTACAGTAAACCCTTCAGAGTGACCAACACCAGCTACAGTAAACCCTTCAGAGTGACCAACACCAGCTACAGTAAACCCTTCAGAGTGACCAACAACAGTAAACCCTTCAGAGTGACCAACACCAGCTACAGTAAACCCTTCAGAGTGACCAACACCAGCTACAGTAAACCCTTCAGAGTGACCAACACCAGCAAACCCTTCAGAGTGACCAACACCAGCTACAGTAAACCCTTCAGAGTGACCAACACCAGCTACAGTAAACCCTTCAGAGTGACCAACAACAGTAAACCCTTCAGAGTGACCAACACCAGCTACAGTAAACCCTTCAGAGTGACCAACACCAGCTACAGTAAACCCTTCAGAGTGACCAACACCAGCAAACCCTTCAGAGTGACCAACACCAGCTACAGTAAACCCTTCAGAGTGACCAACACCAGCTACAGTAAACCCTTCAGAGTGACCAACACCAGTAAACCCTTCAGAGTGACCAACACCAGCTACGGTAAACCCTTCAGAGTCACCAACACCAGTAAATCCTTCAGAGTGACCAACACCAGCTACAGTAAACCCTTCAGAGTGACCAACACCAGCTACAGTAAACCCTTCAGAGTGACCAACACCAGCAAACCCTTCAGAGTGACCAACACCAGCTACAGTAAACCCTTCAGAGTGACCAACACCAGCTACATTAAACCCTTCAGAGTGACCAACACCGGCTACATTAAACCCTTCAGAGTGACCAACACCAGCTACATTAAACCCTTCAGAGTGACCAACACCAGCTACAGTAAACCCTTCAGAGTGACCAACACCAGTAAACCCTTCAGAGTGACCAACACCAGCTACAGTAAACCCTTCAGAGTGACCAACACCAGCTAGAGTAAACCCTTCAGAGTGACCAACACCAGCTACAGTAAACCCTTCAGAGTGACCAACACCAGCTACAGTAAACCCTTCAGAGTGACCAACACCAGCTACATTAAACCCTTCAGAGTGACCAACACCATCTACATTAAACCCTTCAGAGTGACCAACACCAGCTACAGTAAACCCTTCAGAGTGACCAACACCAGCTACAGTAAACCCTTCAGAGTGACCAACACCAGCTACAGTAAACCCTTCAGAGTGACCAACACCAGCTACAGTAAACCCTTCAGAGTGACCAACACCAGCTACATTAAACCCTTCAGAGTGACCAACACCAGCAAACCATTCAGAGTGACCAACACCAGCTACAGTAAACCCTTCAGAGTGACCAACACCAGTAAACCCTTCAGAGTGACCAACACCAGTAAACCCTTCAGAGTGACCAACACCAGTAAACCCTTCAGAGTGACCAACACCAGTAAATCCTTCAGAGTGACAAACACCAGTAAACCCTTCAGAGTGACAAACACCAGTAAACCCTTCAGAGTGACCAACACCAGTAAACCCTTCAGAGTGACCAACACCAGTAAACACTTCAGAGTGACCAACACCAGTAAACATTTCAGAGTGACCAACACCAGTAAACCCTTCAGAGTGACCAACATCAGTAAACCCTTCAGAGTGACCAACACCATTAAACCCTTCAGAGTGACCAACACCAGTAAACCCTTCAGAGTGACCAACAACAGTAAACCCTTCAGAGTTACCAACACCAGCTACAGTAAACCCTTCAGAGTGACCAACACCAGCTACGGTAAACCCTTCAGAGTGACCAACACCAGTAAACCCTTCAGAGTGACAAACACCAGCTAAAGTAAACCCTTCAGAGTGACCAACACCAGCTACAGTAAACCCTTCAGAGTGACCAACACCAGCAAACCCTTCAGAGTGACCAACACCAGCTACAGTAAACCCTTCAGAGTGACCAACACCAGCTACAGTAAACCCTTCAGAGTGACCAACTACAGTAAACCCTTCAGAGTGACCAACACCAGCTACATTAAACCCTTCAGAGTGACCAAAACCAGCTACAGTAAACCCTTCAGAGTGACCAACACCAGCTACATTAAACCCTTCAAAGTGACCAACACCAGTAAACCCTCCAGAGTGACCAACACCAGCTACAGTTAACCCTTCAGAGTGACCAACACCAGCTACAGTAAACCCTTCAGAGTGACCAACACCATTAAACCCTTCAGAGTGACCAACACCAGAAAACCATTCAGAGTGACCAACACCAGCTACAGTAAACCCTTCAGAGTGACCAAAACCAGCTACATTAAACCCCTCAGAGTGACCAACACCAGCTACATTAAACCCTTCAGAGTGACCAACACCAGCTACAGTAAACCCTTCAGAGTGACCAACACCAGTAAACCCTTGAGTGACCAACACTAGCTACAGTAAACCCTTCAGAGTGACCAACACCAGTTACAGTAAACCCTTCAGAGTGACCAACACCAGCTACAGTAAACCCTTCAGAGTGACGAACAACAGCAACAGGAAACCCTTCAGAGTGACCAACACCAGCTACATTAAACCCTTCAGAGTGACCAACACCAGCTACATTAAACCATTCAGAGTGACCAACACCAGCTACAGTAAACCCTTCAGAGTGACCAACACCAGCTACAGTAAACCCTTCAGAGTGACCAACACCAGCTACAGTAAACCCTTCAGAGTGACCAACACCAGCTACAGTAAACCCTTCAGAGTGACCAACACCAGCTACAGTAAACCCTTCAGAGTGACCAACACCAGCTACAGTAAACCCTTCAGAGTGACCAACACCAGCTACATTAAACCCTTCAGAGTGACCAACACCAGCTACATTAAACCCTTCAGAGTGACCAACACCAGCTACATTAAACCCTTCAGAGTGACCAACACCAGCTACAGTAAACCCTTCAGAGTAACCAACACCAGCTACAGTAAACCCATCAGAGTGACCAACACCAGCTACAGTAAACCCTTCAGAGTGACCAACACCAGCTACAGTAAACCCTTCAGAGTGACCAACACCAGCTACAGTAAACCCTTCAGAGTGACCAACACCAGTAAACCCTTCAGAGTGACCAACACCAGCTACATTAAACCCTTCAGAGTGACCAACACCAGCAAACCATTCAGAGTGACCAACACCAGCTACAGTAAACCCTTCAGAGTGACCAACACCGGTAAACCATTCAGAGTGACCAACACCATCTACAGTAAACCCTTCAGAGTGACCAACACCAGCTACATTAAACCCTTCAGAGTGACCAACACCAGTAAACACTTCAGAGTGACCAACACCAGTAAACATTTCAGAGTGACCAACACCAGTAAACCCTTCAGAGTGACCAACATCAGTAAACCCTTCAGAGTGACCAACACCAGTAAACCCTTCAGAGTGACCAAAACCAGCTACGGTAAACCCTTCAGAGTGACCAACACCATTAAACCCTTCAGAGTGACCAACACCAGTAAACCCTTCAGAGTGACCAACAACAGTAAACCCTTCAGAGTGACCAACACCAGCTACAGTAAACCCTTCAGAGTGACCAACACCAGCTACGGTAAACCCTTCAGAGTGACCAACAACAGTAAACCCTTCAGAGTGACCAACACCAGCTACAGTAAACCCTTCAGAGTGACCAACACCAGCTACAGTAAACCCTTCAGAGTGACCAACACCAGCAAACCCTTCAGAGTGACCAACACCAGCTACAGTAAACCCTTCAGAGTGACCAACACCAGCTACAGTAAACCCTTCAGAGTGACCAACACCAGTAAACCCTTCAGAGTGACCAACACCAGCTACGGTAAACCCTTCAGAGTCACCAACACCAGTAAATCCTTCAGAGTGACCAACACCAGCTACAGTAAACCCTTCAGAGTGACCAACACCAGCTACAGTAAACCCTTCAGAGTGACCAACACCAGCAAACCCTTCAGAGTGACCAACACCAGCTACAGTAAACCCTTCAGAGTGACCAACACCAGCTACAGTAAACCCTTCAGAGTGACCAACACCAGCTACAGTAAACCCTTCAGAGTGACCAACACCAGCTACAGTAAACCCTTCAGAGTGACCATCAACAGTAAACCCTTCAGAGTGACCAACACCAGCTACAGTAAACCCTTCAGAGTGACCAACACCAGCTACAGTAAACCCTTCAGAGTGACCAACACCAGCAAACCCTTCAGAGTGACCAACACCAGCTACAGTAAACCCTTCAGAGTGACCAACACCAGCTACAGTAAACCCTTCAGAGTGACCAACACCAGTAAACCCTTCAGAGTGACCAACACCAGCTACAGTAAACCCTTCAGAGTGACCAACACCAGCAAACCCTTCAGAGTGACCAACACCAGCTACAGTAAACCCTTCAGAGTGACCAACACCAGCTACAGTAAACCCTTCAGAGTGACCAACACCAGTAAACCCTTCAGAGTGACCAACACCAGCTACGGTAAACCCTTCAGAGTCACCAACACCAGTAAATCCTTCAGAGTGACCAACACCAGCTACAGTAAACCCTTCAGAGTGACCAACACCAGCAAACCCTTCAGAGTGACCAACACCAGCTACAGTAAACCCTTCAGAGTGACCAACACCAGCTACAGTAAACCCTTCAGAGTGACCAACACCAGTAAACCCTTCAGAGTGACCAACACCAGCTACGGTAAACCCTTCAGAGTCACCAACACCAGTAAATCCTTCAGAGTGACCAACACCAGCTACAGTAAACCCTTCAGAGTGACCAACACCAGTAAACCCTTCAGAGTGACCAACACCAGCTACGGTAAACCCTTCAGAGTCACCAACACCAGTAAACCCTTCAGAGTGACCAACACCAGCTACAGTAAATCCTTCAGAGTGACCAACACCAGCTACAGTAAACACTTCAGAGTGACCAACACCAGCTACAGTAAACCCTTCAGAGTGCCAACACCAGTAAACCCTTCAGAGTGACCAACACCAGTAAACCCTTCAGAGTGACCAACACCAGTAAACCCTTCAGAGTGACCAACACCAGCTACAGTAAACCCTTCAGAGTGACCAACAGCAGCTATGGTAAACCCTTCAGAGTGACCAACACCAGTAAACCCTTCAGAGTGACCAACACCAGCTACAGTAAACCCTTCAGAGTGACCAACACCAGCTACAGTAAACCCTTCAGAGTGACCAACACCAGCAAACCCTTGAGAGTGACCAACACCAGCTACAGTAAACCCTTCAGAGTGACCAACACCAGTAAACCCTTCAGAGTGACCAACACCAGCTACATTAAACCCTTCAGAGTGACCAACACCAGCTACAGTAAACCCTTCAAGGTGACCAACACCAGCTACATTAAACCCTTCAAAGTGACCAACACCAGTAAACCCTTCAGAGTGACCAACACCAGCTACAGTAAACCCTTCAGAGTGACCAACACCAGCTACAGTAAACCCTTCAGAGTGACCAACACCAGTAAACCCGTCAGAGTGACCAACACCAGCTACAGTAAACCCTTCAGAGTGACCAACACCAGCTACAGTAAACCCTTCAGAGTGACCAACACCAGTAAACCCTTCAGAGTGACCAACACCAGTAAACCATTCAGAGTGACCAACACCATCTACAGTAAACCCTTCAGAGTGACCAACACCAGCTACATTAAACCCTTCAGAGTGACCAACACCATTAAACCCTTCAGAGTGACCAACACCAGTAAACCCTTCAGAGTGACCAACAACAGTAAACCCTTCAGAGTGACCAACACCAGCTACAGTAAACCCTTCAGAGTGACCAACACCAGCTACGGTAAACCCTTCAGAGTGACCAACAACAGTAAACCCTTCAGAGTGACCAACACCAGCTACAGTAAACCCTTCAGAGTGACCAACACCAGCAAACCCTTCAGAGTGACCAACACCAGCAAACCCTTCAGAGTGACCAACACCAGCTACAGTAAACCCTTCAGAGTGACCAACACCAGCTACAGTAAACCCTTCAGAGTGACCAACACCAGTAAACCCTTCAGAGTGACCAACACCAGCTACGGTAAACCCTTCAGAGTCACCAACACCAGTAAATCCTTCAGAGTGACCAACACCAGCTACAGTAAACCCTTCAGAGTGACCAACACCAGCTACAGTAAACCCTTCAGAGTGACCAACACCAGCAAACCCTTCAGAGTGACCAACACCAGCTACAGTAAACCCTTCAGAGTGACCAACACCAGCTACAGTAAACCCTTCAGAGTGACCAACACCAGCTACAGTAAACCCTTCAGAGTGACCAACACCAGCTACAGTAAACCCTTCAGAGTGACCAACAACAGTAAACCCTTCAGAGTGACCAACACCAGCTACAGTAAACCCTTCAGAGTGACCAACACCAGCTACAGTAAACCCTTCAGAGTGACCAACACCAGCAAACCCTTCAGAGTGACCAACACCAGCTACAGTAAACCCTTCAGAGTGACCAACACCAGCTACAGTAAACCCTTCAGAGTGACCAACAACAGTAAACCCTTCAGAGTGACCAACACCAGCTACAGTAAACCCTTCAGAGTGACCAACACCAGCTACAGTAAACCCTTCAGAGTGACCAACACCAGCAAACCCTTCAGAGTGACCAACACCAGCTACAGTAAACCCTTCAGAGTGACCAACACCAGCTACAGTAAACCCTTCAGAGTGACCAACACCAGTAAACCCTTCAGAGTGACCAACACCAGCTACGGTAAACCCTTCAGAGTCACCAACACCAGTAAATCCTTCAGAGTGACCAACACCAGCTACAGTAAACCCTTCAGAGTGACCAACACCAGCTACAGTAAACCCTTCAGAGTGACCAACACCAGCAAACCCTTCAGAGTGACCAACACCAGCTACAGTAAACCCTTCAGAGTGACCAACACCAGCTACAGTAAACCCTTCAGAGTGACCAACACCAGTAAACCCTTCAGAGTGACCAACACCAGCTACGGTAAACCCTTCAGAGTCACCAACACCAGTAAATCCTTCAGAGTGACCAACACCAGCTACAGTAAACCCTTCAGAGTGACCAACACCAGCAAACCCTTCAGAGTGACCAACACCAGCTACAGTAAACCCTTCAGAGTGACCAACACCAGCTACAGTAAACCCTTCAGAGTGACCAACACCAGTAAACCCTTCAGAGTGACCAACACCAGCTACGGTAAACCCTTCAGAGTCACCAACACCAGTAAATCCTTCAGAGTGACCAACACCAGCTACAGTAAACCCTTCAGAGTGACCAACACCAGTAAACCCTTCAGAGTGACCAACACCAGCTACGGTAAACCCTTCAGAGTCACCAACACCAGTAAACCCTTCAGAGTGACCAACACCAGCTACAGTAAATCCTTCAGAGTGACCAACACCAGCTACAGTAAACACTTCAGAGTGACCAACACCAGCTACAGTAAACCCTTCAGAGTGCCAACACCAGTAAACCCTTCAGAGTGACCAACACCAGTAAACCCTTCAGAGTGACCAACACCAGTAAACCCTTCAGAGTGACCAACACCAGCTACAGTAAACCCTTCAGAGTGACCAACAGCAGCTATGGTAAACCCTTCAGAGTGACCAACACCAGTAAACCCTTCAGAGTGACCAACACCAGCTACAGTAAACCCTTCAGAGTGACCAACACCAGCTACAGTAAACCCTTCAGAGTGACCAACACCAGCAAACCCTTCAGAGTGACCAACACCAGCTACAGTAAACCCTTCAGAGTGACCAACACCAGTAAACCCTTCAGAGTGACCAACACCAGCTACATTAAACCCTTCAGAGTGACCAACACCAGCTACAGTAAACCCTTCAAGGTGACCAACACCAGCTACATTAAACCCTTCAAAGTGACCAACACCAGTAAACCCTTCAGAGTGACCAACACCAGCTACAGTAAACCCTTCAGAGTGACCAACACCAGCTACAGTAAACCCTTCAGAGTGACCAACACCAGTAAACCCGTCAGAGTGACCAACACCAGCTACAGTAAACCCTTCAGAGTGACCAACACCAGCTACAGTAAACCCTTCAGAGTGACCAACACCAGTAAACCCTTCAGAGTGACCAACACCAGTAAACCATTCAGAGTGACCAACACCATCTACAGTAAACCCTTCAGAGTGACCAACACCAGCTACATTAAACCCTTCAGAGTGACCAACACCATTAAACCCTTCAGAGTGACCAACACCAGTAAACCCTTCAGAGTGACCAACAACAGTAAACCCTTCAGAGTGACCAACACCAGCTACAGTAAACCCTTCAGAGTGACCAACACCAGCTACGGTAAACCCTTCAGAGTGACCAACAACAGTAAACCCTTCAGAGTGACCAACACCAGCTACAGTAAACCCTTCAGAGTGACCAACACCAGCAAACCCTTCAGAGTGACCAACACCAGCAAACCCTTCAGAGTGACCAACACCAGCTACAGTAAACCCTTCAGAGTGACCAACACCAGCTACAGTAAACCCTTCAGAGTGACCAACACCAGTAAACCCTTCAGAGTGACCAACACCAGCTACGGTAAACCCTTCAGAGTCACCAACACCAGTAAATCCTTCAGAGTGACCAACACCAGCTACAGTAAACCCTTCAGAGTGACCAACACCAGCTACAGTAAACCCTTCAGAGTGACCAACACCAGCAAACCCTTCAGAGTGACCAACACCAGCTACAGTAAACCCTTCAGAGTGACCAACACCAGCTACAGTAAACCCTTCAGAGTGACCAACACCAGCTACAGTAAACCCTTCAGAGTGACCAACACCAGCTACAGTAAACCCTTCAGAGTGACCAACAACAGTAAACCCTTCAGAGTGACCAACACCAGCTACAGTAAACCCTTCAGAGTGACCAACACCAGCTACAGTAAACCCTTCAGAGTGACCAACACCAGCAAACCCTTCAGAGTGACCAACACCAGCTACAGTAAACCCTTCAGAGTGACCAACACCAGCTACAGTAAACCCTTCAGAGTGACCAACACCAGTAAACCCTTCAGAGTGACCAACACCAGCTACGGTAAACCCTTCAGAGTCACCAACACCAGTAAATCCTTCAGAGTGACCAACACCAGCTACAGTAAACCCTTCAGAGTGACCAACACCAGCTACAGTAAACCCTTCAGAGTGACCAACACCAGCAAACCCTTCAGAGTGACCAACACCAGCTACAGTAAACCCTTCAGAGTGACCAACACCAGCTACAGTAAACCCTTCAGAGTGACCAACACCAGCTACAGTAAACCCTTCAGAGTGACCAACACCAGCTACAGTAAACCCTTCAGAGTGACCATCAACAGTAAACCCTTCAGAGTGACCAACACCAGCTACAGTAAACCCTTCAGAGTGACCAACACCAGCTACAGTAAACCCTTCAGAGTGACCAACACCAGCAAACCCTTCAGAGTGACCAACACCAGCTACAGTAAACCCTTCAGAGTGACCAACACCAGCTACAGTAAACCCTTCAGAGTGACCAACACCAGTAAACCCTTCAGAGTGACCAACACCAGCTACGGTAAACCCTTCAGAGTCACCAACACCAGTAAATCCTTCAGAGTGACCAACACCAGCTACAGTAAACCCTTCAGAGTGACCAACACCAGCTACAGTAAACCCTTCAGAGTGACCAACACCAGCTACAGTAAACCCTTCAGAGTGACCAACACCAGCTACAGTAAACCCTTCAGAGTGACCAACACCAGCAAACCCTTCAGAGTGACCAACACCAGCTACAGTAAACCCTTCAGAGTGACCAACACCAGCTACAGTAAACCCTTCAGAGTGACCAACACCAGCTACAGTAAACCCTTCAGAGTGACCAACACCAGCTACAGTAAACCCTTCAGAGTGACCAACAACAGTAAACCCTTCAGAGTGACCAACACCAGCTACAGTAAACCCTTCAGAGTGACCAACACCAGCTACAGTAAACCCTTCAGAGTGACCAACACCAGCAAACCCTTCAGAGTGACCAACACCAGCTACAGTAAACCCTTCAGAGTGACCAACACCAGCTACAGTAAACCCTTCAGAGTGACCAACACCAGTAAACCCTTCAGAGTGACCAACACCAGCTACGGTAAACCCTTCAGAGTCACCAACACCAGTAAATCCTTCAGAGTGACCAACACCAGCTACAGTAAACCCTTCAGAGTGACCAACACCAGCTACAGTAAACCCTTCAGAGTGACCAACACCAGCAAACCCTTCAGAGTGACCAACACCAGCTACAGTAAACCCTTCAGAGTGACCAACACCAGCTACAGTAAACCCTTCAGAGTGACCAACACCAGCTACAGTAAACCCTTCAGAGTGACCAACACCAGCTACAGTAAACCCTTCAGAGTGACCATCAACAGTAAACCCTTCAGAGTGACCAACACCAGCTACAGTAAACCCTTCAGAGTGACCAACACCAGCTACAGTAAACCCTTCAGAGTGACCAACACCAGCAAACCCTTCAGAGTGACCAACACCAGCTACAGTAAACCCTTCAGAGTGACCAACACCAGCTACAGTAAACCCTTCAGAGTGACCAACACCAGTAAACCCTTCAGAGTGACCAACACCAGCTACGGTAAACCCTTCAGAGTCACCAACACCAGTAAATCCTTCAGAGTGACCAACACCAGCTACAGTAAACCCTTCAGAGTGACCAACACCAGCTACAGTAAACCCTTCAGAGTGACCAACACCAGCTACAGTAAACCCTTCAGAGTGACCAACACCAGCTACAGTAAACCCTTCAGAGTGACCAACACCAGCTACAGTAAACCCTTCAGAGTGACCAACACCAGCTACAGTAAACCCTTCAGAGTGACCAACACCAGCTACATTAAACCCTTCAGAGTGACCAACACCAGCTACATTAAACCCTTCAGAGTGACCAACACCAGCTACATTAAACCCTTCAGAGTGACCAACACCAGCTACAGTAAACCCTTCAGAGTGACCAACACCAGCTACAGTAAACCCATCAGAGTGACCAACACCAGCTACAGTAAACCCTTCAGAGTGACCAACACCAGCTACAGTAAACCCTTGAGAGTGACCAACACCAGTAAACCCTTCAGAGTGACCAACACCAGCTACATTAAACCCTTCAGAGTGACCAACACCAGCTACAGTAAACCCTTCAGAGTGACCAATACCAGCTACAGTAAACCCTTCAGAGTGACAAACAACAGCTACAGTAAACCCTTCAGAGTGACCAACACCAGCTACAGTAAACCCTTCAGAGTGACCAACACCAGTAAACCCTTCAGAGTGACCAACACCAGCTACATTAAACCCTTCAGAGTGACCAACACCAGCAAACCATTCAGAGTGACCAACACCAGCTACAGTAAACCCTTCAGAGTGACCAACACCGGTAAACCATTCAGAGTGACCAACACCATCTACAGTAAACCCTTCAGAGTGACCAACACCAGCTACATTAAACCCTTCAGAGTGACCAACACCAGTAAACACTTCAGAGTGACCAACACCAGTAAACATTTCAGAGTGACCAACACCAGTAAACCCTTCAGAGTGACCAACATCAGTAAACCCTTCAGAGTGACCAACACCAGTAAACCCTTCAGAGTGACCAAAACCAGCTACGGTAAACCCTTCAGAGTGACCAACACCATTAAACCCTTCAGAGTGACCAACACCAGTAAACCCTTCAGAGTGACCAACAACAGTAAACCCTTCAGAGTGACCAACACCAGCTACAGTAAACCCTTCAGAGTGACCAACACCAGCTACGGTAAACCCTTCAGAGTGACCAACAACAGTAAACCCTTCAGAGTGACCAACACCAGCTACAGTAAACCCTTCAGAGTGACCAACACCAGCTACAGTAAACCCTTCAGAGTGACCAACACCAGCAAACCCTTCAGAGTGACCAACACCAGCTACAGTAAACCCTTCAGAGTGACCAACACCAGCTACAGTAAACCCTTCAGAGTGACCAACACCAGTAAACCCTTCAGAGTGACCAACACCAGCTACGGTAAACCCTTCAGAGTCACCAACACCAGTAAATCCTTCAGAGTGACCAACACCAGCTACAGTAAACCCTTCAGAGTGACCAACACCAGCTACAGTAAACCCTTCAGAGTGACCAACACCAGCAAACCCTTCAGAGTGACCAACACCAGCTACAGTAAACCCTTCAGAGTGACCAACACCAGCTACAGTAAACCCTTCAGAGTGACCAACACCAGCTACAGTAAACCCTTCAGAGTGACCAACACCAGCTACAGTAAACCCTTCAGAGTGACCATCAACAGTAAACCCTTCAGAGTGACCAACACCAGCTACAGTAAACCCTTCAGAGTGACCAACACCAGCTACAGTAAACCCTTCAGAGTGACCAACACCAGCAAACCCTTCAGAGTGACCAACACCAGCTACAGTAAACCCTTCAGAGTGACCAACACCAGCTACAGTAAACCCTTCAGAGTGACCAACACCAGTAAACCCTTCAGAGTGACCAACACCAGCTACGGTAAACCCTTCAGAGTCACCAACACCAGTAAATCCTTCAGAGTGACCAACACCAGCTACAGTAAACCCTTCAGAGTGACCAACACCAGCAAACCCTTCAGAGTGACCAACACCAGCTACAGTAAACCCTTCAGAGTGACCAACACCAGCTACAGTAAACCCTTCAGAGTGACCATCAACAGTAAACCCTTCAGAGTGACCAACACCAGCTACAGTAAACCCTTCAGAGTGACCAACACCAGCTACAGTAAACCCTTCAGAGTGACCAACACCAGCAAACCCTTCAGAGTGACCAACACCAGCTACAGTAAACCCTTCAGAGTGACCAACACCAGCTACAGTAAACCCTTCAGAGTGACCAACACCAGTAAACCCTTCAGAGTGACCAACACCAGCTACGGTAAACCCTTCAGAGTCACCAACACCAGTAAATCCTTCAGAGTGACCAACACCAGCTACAGTAAACCCTTCAGAGTGACCAACACCAGCAAACCCTTCAGAGTGACCAACACCAGCTACAGTAAACCCTTCAGAGTGACCAACACCAGCTACAGTAAACCCTTCAGAGTGACCAACACCAGTAAACCCTTCAGAGTGACCAACACCAGCTACGGTAAACCCTTCAGAGTCACCAACACCAGTAAATCCTTCAGAGTGACCAACACCAGCTACAGTAAACCCTTCAGAGTCACCAACACCAGTAAACCCTTCAGAGTGACCAACACCAGCTACAGTAAACCCTTCAGAGTGACCAACACCAGTAAACCCTTCAGAGTGACCAACACCAGCTACGTTAAACCCTTCAGAGTCACCAACACCAGTAAACCCTTCAGAGTGACCAACACCAGCTACAGTAAATCCTTCAGAGTGACCAACACCAGCTACAGTAAACACTTCAGAGTGACCAACACCAGCTACAGTAAACCCTTCAGAGTGCCAACACCAGTAAACCCTTCAGAGTGACCAACACCAGTAAACCCTTCAGAGTGACCAACACCATTAAACCCTTCAGAGTGACCAACACCAGCTACAGTAAACCCTTCAGAGTGACCAACAGCAGCTATGGTAAACCCTTCAGAGTGACCAACACCAGTAAACCCTTCAGAGTGACCAACACCAGCTACAGTAAACCCTTCAGAGTGACCAACACCAGCAAACCCTTCAGAGTGACCAACACCAGCTACAGTAAACCCTTCAGAGTGACCAACACCAGTAAACCCTTCAGAGTGACCAACACCAGCTACATTAAACCCTTCAGAGTGACCAACACCAGCTACAGTAAACCCTTCAAGGTGACCAACACCAGCTACATTAAACCCTTCAAAGTGACCAACACCAGTAAACCCTTCAGAGTGACCAACACCAGCTACAGTAAACCCTTCAGAGTGACCAACACCAGCTACAGTAAACCCTTCAGAGTGACCAACACCAGTAAACCCGTCAGAGTGACCAACACCAGCTACAGTAAACCCTTCAGAGTGACCAACACCAGCTACAGTAAACCCTTCAGAGTGACCAACACCAGTAAACCCTTCAGAGTGACCAACACCAGTAAACCATTCAGAGTGACCAACACCATCTACAGTAAACCCTTCAGAGTGACCAACACCAGCTACGGTAAACCCTTCAGAGTCACCAACACCAGTAAATCCTTCAGAGTGACCAACACCAGCTACAGTAAACCCTTCAGAGTGACCAACACCAGCTACAGTAAACCCTTCAGAGTGACCAACACCAGCAAACCCTTCAGAGTGACCAACACCAGCTACAGTAAACCCTTCAGAGTGACCAACACCAGCTACAGTAAACCCTTCAGAGTGACCAACACCAGCTACAGTAAACCCTTCAGAGTGACCAACACCAGCTACAGTAAACCCTTCAGAGTGACCAACAACAGTAAACCCTTCAGAGTGACCAACACCAGCTACAGTAAACCCTTCAGAGTGACCAACACCAGCTACAGTAAACCCTTCAGAGTGACCAACACCAGCAAACCCTTCAGAGTGACCAACACCAGCTACAGTAAACCCTTCAGAGTGACCAACACCAGCTACAGTAAACCCTTCAGAGTGACCAACACCAGTAAACCCTTCAGAGTGACCAACACCAGCTACGGTAAACCCTTCAGAGTCACCAACACCAGTAAATCCTTCAGAGTGACCAACACCAGCTACAGTAAACCCTTCAGAGTGACCAACACCAGCTACAGTAAACCCTTCAGAGTGACCAACACCAGCAAACCCTTCAGAGTGACCAACACCAGCTACAGTAAACCCTTCAGAGTGACCAACACCAGCTACAGTAAACCCTTCAGAGTGACCAACACCAGCTACAGTAAACCCTTCAGAGTGACCAACACCAGCTACAGTAAACCCTTCAGAGTGACCATCAACAGTAAACCCTTCAGAGTGACCAACACCAGCTACAGTAAACCCTTCAGAGTGACCAACACCAGCTACAGTAAACCCTTCAGAGTGACCAACACCAGCAAACCCTTCAGAGTGACCAACACCAGCTACAGTAAACCCTTCAGAGTGACCAACACCAGCTACAGTAAACCCTTCAGAGTGACCAACACCAGTAAACCCTTCAGAGTGACCAACACCAGCTACGGTAAACCCTTCAGAGTCACCAACACCAGTAAATCCTTCAGAGTGACCAACACCAGCTACAGTAAACCCTTCAGAGTGACCAACACCAGCAAACCCTTCAGAGTGACCAACACCAGCTACAGTAAACCCTTCAGAGTGACCAACACCAGCTACAGTAAACCCTTCAGAGTGACCAACACCAGTAAACCCTTCAGAGTGACCAACACCAGCTACGGTAAACCCTTCAGAGTCACCAACACCAGTAAATCCTTCAGAGTGACCAACACCAGCTACAGTAAACCCTTCAGAGTCACCAACACCAGTAAACCCTTCAGAGTGACCAACACCAGCTACAGTAAACCCTTCAGAGTGACCAACACCAGTAAACCCTTCAGAGTGACCAACACCAGCTACGGTAAACCCTTCAGAGTCACCAACACCAGTAAACCCTTCAGAGTGACCAACACCAGCTACAGTAAATCCTTCAGAGTGACCAACACCAGCTACAGTAAACACTTCAGAGTGACCAACACCAGCTACAGTAAACCCTTCAGAGTGCCAACACCAGTAAACCCTTCAGAGTGACCAACACCAGTAAACCCTTCAGAGTGACCAACACCAGTAAACCCTTCAGAGTGACCAACACCAGCTACAGTAAACCCTTCAGAGTGACCAACAGCAGCTATGGTAAACCCTTCAGAGTGACCAACACCAGTAAACCCTTCAGAGTGACCAACACCAGCTACAGTAAACCCTTCAGAGTGACCAACACCAGCTACAGTAAACCCTTCAGAGTGACCAACACCAGCAAACCCTTCAGAGTGACCAACACCAGCTACAGTAAACCCTTCAGAGTGACCAACACCAGTAAACCCTTCAGAGTGACCAACACCAGCTACATTAAACCCTTCAGAGTGACCAACACCAGCTACAGTAAACCCTTCAAGGTGACCAACACCAGCTACATTAAACCCTTCAAAGTGACCAACACCAGTAAACCCTTCAGAGTGACCAACACCAGCTACAGTAAACCCTTCAGAGTGACCAACACCAGCTACAGTAAACCCTTCAGAGTGACCAACACCAGTAAACCCGTCAGAGTGACCAACACCAGCTACAGTAAACCCTTCAGAGTGACCAACACCAGCTACAGTAAACCCTTCAGAGTGACCAACACCAGTAAACCCTTCAGAGTGACCAACACCAGTAAACCATTCAGAGTGACCAACACCATCTACAGTAAACCCTTCAGAGTGACCAACACCAGCTACATTAAACCCTTCAGAGTGACCAACACCATTAAACCCTTCAGAGTGACCAACACCAGTAAACCCTTCAGAGTGACCAACAACAGTAAACCCTTCAGAGTGACCAACACCAGCTACAGTAAACCCTTCAGAGTGACCAACACCAGCTACGGTAAACCCTTCAGAGTGACCAACAACAGTAAACCCTTCAGAGTGACCAACACCAGCTACAGTAAACCCTTCAGAGTGACCAACACCAGCAAACCCTTCAGAGTGACCAACACCAGCAAACCCTTCAGAGTGACCAACACCAGCTACAGTAAACCCTTCAGAGTGACCAACACCAGCTACAGTAAACCCTTCAGAGTGACCAACACCAGTAAACCCTTCAGAGTGACCAACACCAGCTACGGTAAACCCTTCAGAGTCACCAACACCAGTAAATCCTTCAGAGTGACAAACACCAGCTACAGTAAACCCTTCAGAGTGACCAACACCAGCAACAGTAAACCCTTCAGAGTGACCAACACCAGCTACAGTAAACCCTTCAGAGTGACCAACACCAGCTACAGTAAACCCTTCAGAGTGACCAACACCAGCTACAGTAAACCCTTCAGAGTGACCAACACCAGCTACAGTAAACCCTTCAGAGTGACCAACACCAGCTACAGTAAACCCTTCAGAGTGACCAACAACAGTAAACCCTTCAGAGTGACCAACACCAGCTACAGTAAACCCTTCAGAGTGACCAACACCAGCTACAGTAAACCCTTCAGAGTGACCAACACCAGCAAACCCTTCAGAGTGACCAACACCAGCTACAGTAAACCCTTCAGAGTGACCAACACCAGCTACAGTAAACCCTTCAGAGTGACCAACACCAGTAAACCCTTCAGAGTGACCAACACCAGCTACGGTAAACCCTTCAGAGTCACCAACACCAGTAAATCCTTCAGAGTGACCAACACCAGCTACAGTAAACCCTTCAGAGTGACCAACACCAGCTACAGTAAACCCTTCAGAGTGACCAACACCAGCAAACCCTTCAGAGTGACCAACACCAGCTACAGTAAACCCTTCAGAGTGACCAACACCAGCAAACCCTTCAGAGTGACCAACACCAGCTACGGTAAATCCTTCAGAGTCACCAACACCAGTAAACCCTTCAGAGTGACCAACACCAGCTACAGTAAATCCTTCAGAGTGACCAACACCAGCTACAGTAAACACTTCAGAGTGACCAACACCAGCTACAGTAAACCCTTCAGAGTGCCAACACCAGTAAACCCTTCAGAGTGACCAACACCAGTAAACCCTTCAGAGTGACCAACACCAGTAAACCCTTCAGAGTGACCAACACCAGCTACAGTAAACCCTTCAGAGTGACCAACAGCAGCTACGGTAAACCCTTCAGAGTGACCAACACCAGTAAACCCTTCAGAGTGACCAACACCAGCTACAGTAAACCCTTCAGAGTGACCAACACCAGCTACAGTAAACCCTTCAGAGTGACCAACACCAGCAAACCCTTCAGAGTGACCAACACCAGCTACAGTAAACCCTTCAGAGTGACCAACACCAGTAAACCCTTCAGAGTGACCAACACCAGCTACATTAAACCCTTCAGAGTGACCAACACCAGCTACAGTAAACCCTTCAAGGTGACCAACACCAGCTACATTAAACCCTTCAAAGTGACCAACACCAGTAAACCCTTCAGAGTGACCAACACCAGCTACAGTAAACCCTTCAGAGTGACCAACACCAGCTACAGTAAACCCTTCAGAGTGACCAACACCAGTAAACCCGTCAGAGTGACCAACACCAGCTACAGTAAACCCTTCAGAGTGACCAACACCAGCTACAGTAAACCCTTCAGAGTGACCAACACCAGTAAACCCTTCAGAGTGACCAACACCAGTAAACCATTCAGAGTGACCAACACCATCTACAGTAAACCCTTCAGAGTGACCAACACCAGCTACATTAAACCCTTCAGAGTGACCAACACCAGTAAACCATTCAGAGTGACCAACACCAGCTACAGTAAACCCTTCAGAGTGACCAACACCAGTAAACCCTTCAGAGTGACCAACACCAGTAAACCATTCAGAGTGACCAACACCATCTACAGTAAACCCTTCAGAGTGACCAACACCAGCTATAGTAAACCCTTCAGAGTGACCAACACCAGCTACAGTAAACCCTTCAGAGTGACCAACACCAGCTACAGTAAACCCTTCAGAGTGACCAACACCAGCTACAGTAAACCCTTCAGAGTGACCAACACCAGCTACAGTAAACCCTTCACAGTGACCAACACCAGCTACAGTAAACCCTTCAGAGTGACCAACTCCAGCTACAGTAAAACCTTCAGAGTGACCAACACCAGCTACAGTAAACCCTTCAGAGTGACCAACACCAGCTACAGTAAACCCTTCAGAGTGACCAACACCAGCTACAGTAAACCCTTCAGAGTGACCAACACCAGTAAACCCTTCAGAGTGACCAACACCAGCTACATTAAACCCTTCAGAGTGACCAACACCAGCAAACCATTCAGAGTGACCAACACCAGCTACAGTAAACCCTTCAGAGTGACCAACACCGGTAAACCCTTCAGAGTGACCAACACCAGTAAACCCTTCAGAGTGACCAACACCAGTAAATCCTTCAGAGTGACAAACACCAGTAAACCCTTCAGAGTGACCAACACCAGTAAACCCTTCAGAGTGACCAACACCAGTAAACACTTCAGAGTGACCAACACCAGTAAACATTTCAGAGTGACCAACACCAGTAAACCCTTCAGAGTGACCAACACCAGTAAACCCTTCAGAGTGACCAACACCAGTAAACCCTTCAGAGTGACCAAAACCAGCTACGGTAAACCCTTCAGAGTGACCAACACCATTAAACCCTTCAGAGTGACCAACACCAGTAAACCCTTCAGAGTGACCAACACCAGTAAACCCTTCAGAGTGACCAACACCAGCTACAGTAAACCCTTCAGAGTGACCAACACCAGCTACGGTAAACCCTTCAGAGTGACCAACACCAGTAAACCCTTCAGAGTGACCAACACCAGCTACAGTAAACCCTTCAGAGTGACCAACACCAGCTACAGTAAACCCTTCAGAGTGACCAACACCAGTAAACCCTTCAGAGTGACCAACACCAGTAAACCCTTCAGAGTGACCAACACCAGCTACAGTAAACCCTTCAGAGTGACCAACACCAGCTATGGTAAACCCTCAAAGAATATGTAAAGTTAGGTTAATATATAACTGGTATTTTTCCATTAAGCCTACTGTTCTGAACCCCACATCAATGTTATAGAAAACAAATAGAAAATAGAGATAAACACATTCCATGCAGAGAGTGGAGAAACCCATTAAAGAGAACTAAGGCCTACATTAAACCCTTCAGAGTGACCAAAACCAGCTAAAGAAAAACCTTCAGAGTGACCAACACCAGCTACATTAAACCCTTCAAAGTGACCAACACCAGTAAACCCTTCAGAGTGACCAACACCAGCTACAGTTAACCCTTCAGAGTGACCAACACCAGCTACAGTAAACCCTTCAGAGTGACCAACACCAGTAAATCCTTCAGAGTGACCAACACCAGTAAACCATTCAGAGTGACCAACACCAGCTACAGTAAACCCTTCAGAGTGACCAACACCAGCTACATTAAACCCTTCAGAGTGACCAACACCAGTAAACCATTCAGAGTGACCAACACCAGCTACAGTAAACCCTTCAGAGTGACCAACACAAGCTACAGTAAACCCTTCAGAGTGACCAACACCAGCTACATTAAACCCTTCAGAGTGACCAACACCAGCTACATTAAACCCTTCAGAGTGACCAACACCAGCTACAGTAAACCCTTCAGAGTGACCAACACCAGTAAACCCTTGAGTGACCAACACCAGCTACAGTAAACCCTTCAGAGTGACCAACACCAGCTACAGTAAACCCTTCAGAGTGACCAACACCAGCTACAGTAAACCCTTCAGAGTGACGAACACCAGCAACAGGAAACCCTTCAGAGTGACCAACACCAGCTACATTAAACCCTTCAGAGTGACCAACACCAGCTACATTAAACCCTTCAGAGTGACCAACACCAGCTACAGTAAACCCTTCAGAGTGACCAACACCAGCTACAGTAAACCCTTCAGAGTGACCAACACCAGCTACAGTAAACCCTTCAGAGTGACCAACACCAGCTACAGTAAACCCTTCAGAGTGACCAACACCAGCTACAGTAAACCCTTCAGAGTGACCAACACCAGCTACAGTAAACCCTTCAGAGTGACCAACACCAGTAAACCCTTCAGAGTGACCAACACCAGCTACATTAAACCCTTCAGAGTGACCAACACCAGCAAACCATTCAGAGTGACCAACACCAGCTACAGTAAATCCTTCAGAGTGACCAACACCGGTAAACCCTTCAGAGTGACCAACACCAGTAAACCCTTCAGAGTGACCAACACCAGTAAACCCTTCAGAGTGACAAACACCAGTAAACCCTTCAGAGTGACCAACACCAGTAAACCCTTCAGAGTAACCAACACCAGTAAACACTTCAGAGTGACCAACACCAGTATACATTTCAGAGTAACCAACACCAGTAAACCCTTCAGAGTGACCAACATCAGTAAACCCTTCAGAGTGACCAACAACAGTAAACCCTTCAGAGTGACCAAAACCAGCTACGGTAAACCCTTCAGAGTGCAACACCAGTAAACCCTTCAGATTGACCAACACCAGTAAACCCTTCAGAGTGACCAACACCAGTAAACCCTTCAGAGTGACCAACACCAGCTACAGTAAACACTTCAGAGTGACCAACACCAGCTACGGTAAACCCTTCAGAGTCACCAACACCAGTAAACCCTTCAGAGTGACCAACACCAGCTACAGTAAATCCTTCAGTGACCAACATCAGCTACAGTAAACCCTTCAGAGTGACCAACACCAGCAAACCCTTCAGAGTGACCAACACCAGCTACAGTAAACACTTCAGAGTGACCAACACCAGCTACAGTAAACCCTTCAGAGTGACCAACACCAGTAAACCCTTCAGAGTGACCAACACCAGTAAACCCTTCAGAGTGACCAACACCAGCTACAGTAAACCCTTCAGAGTGACCAACACCAGCTACAGTAAACCCTTCAGAGTGACGAACACCAGCAACAGGAAACCCTTCAGAGTGACCAACACCAGCTACATTAAACCATTCAGAGTGACCAACACCAGCTACAGTAAACCCTTCAGAGTGACCAACACAAGCTACAGTAAACCCTTCAGAGTGACCAACACCAGCTACATTAAACCCTTCAGAGTGACCAACACCAGCTACATTAAACCCTTCAGAGTGACCAACACCAGCTACAGTAAACCCTTCAGAGTGACCAACACCAGTAAACCCTTGAGTGACCAACACCAGCTACAGTAAACCCTTCAGAGTGACCAACACCAGCTACAGTAAACCCTTCAGAGTGACCAACACCAGCTACAGTAAACCCTTCAGAGTGACGAACACCAGCAACAGGAAACCCTTCACAGTGACCAACACCAGCTACATTAAACCCTTCAGAGTGACCAACACCAGCTACATTAAACCCTTCAGAGTGACCAACACCAGCTACAGTAAACCCTTCAGAGTGACCAACACCAGCTACAGTAAACCCTTCAGAGTGACCAACACCAGCTACAGTAAACCCTTCAGAGTGACCAACACCAGCTACAGTAAACCCTTCAGAGTGACCAACACCAGCTACAGTAAACCCTTCAGAGTGACCAACACCAGCTACAGTAAACCCTTCAGAGTGACCAACACCAGTAAACCCTTCAGAGTGACCAACACCAGCTACATTAAACCCTTCAGAGTGACCAACACCAGCAAACCATTCAGAGTGACCAACACCAGCTACAGTAAATCCTTCAGAGTGACCAAAACCGGTAAACCCTTCAGAGTGACCAACACCAGTAAACCCTTCAGAGTGACCAACACCAGTAAACCCTTCAGAGTGACAAACACCAGTAAACCCTTCAGAGTGACCAACACCAGTAAACCCTTCAGAGTAACCAACACCAGTAAACACTTCAGAGTGACCAACACCAGTATACATTTCAGAGTAACCAACACCAGTAAACCCTTCAGAGTGACCAACATCAGTAAACCCTTCAGAGTGACCAACAACAGTAAACCCTTCAGAGTGACCAAAACCAGCTACGGTAAACCCTTCAGAGTGCAACACCAGTAAACCCTTCAGATTGACCAACACCAGTAAACCCTTCAGAGTGACCAACACCAGTAAACCCTTCAGAGTGACCAACACCAGCTACAGTAAACACTTCAGAGTGACCAACACCAGCTACGGTAAACCCTTCAGAGTCACCAACACCAGTAAACCCTTCAGAGTGACCAACACCAGCTACAGTAAATCCTTCAGTGACCAACATCAGCTACAGCAAACCCTTCAGAGTGACCAACACCAGCAAACCCTTCAGAGTGACCAACACCAGCTACAGTAAACACTTCAGAGTGACCAACACCAGCTACAGTAAACCCTTCAGAGTGACCAACACCAGTAAACCCTTCAGAGTGACCAACACCAGTAAACCCTTCAGAGTGACCAACACCAGCTACAGTAAACCCTTCAGAGTGACCAACAGCAGCTACGGTAAACCCTTCAGAGTGACCAACACCAGTAAACCCTTCAGAGTGACCAACACCAGCTACAGTAAACCCTTCAGAGTGACCAACACCAGCTACAGTAAACCCTTCAGAGTGACCAACACCAGCAAACCCTTCAGAGTGACCAACACCAGCTACAGTAAACCCTTCAGAGTGACCAACACCAGTAAACCCTTCAGAGTGACCAACACCAGCTACATTAAACCCTTCAGAGTGACCAACACCAGCTACAGTAAACCCTTCAGAGTGACCAACACCAGCTACATTAAACCCTTCAAAGTGACCAACACCAGTAAACCCTTCAGAGTGAACAACAGCAGCTACGGTAAACCCTTCAGAGTCACCAACACCAGTAAACCCTTCAGAGTGACCAACACCAGCTACAGTAAATCCTTCAGTGACCAACATCAGCTACAGTAAACCCTTCAGAGTGACCAACACCAGCAAACCCTTCAGAGTGACCAACACCAGCTACAGTAAACACTTCAGAGTGACCAACACCAGCTACAGTAAACCCTTCAGAGTGACCAACACCAGTAAACCCTTCAGAGTGACCAACACCAGTAAACCCTTCAGAGTGACCAACACCAGTAAACCCTTCAGAGTGACCAACACCAGCTACAGTAAACCCTTCAGAGTGACCAACAGCAGCTACGGTAAACCCTTCAGAGTGACCAACACCAGTAAACCCTTCAGAGTGACCAACACCAGCTACAGTAAACCCTTCAGAGTGACCAACACCAGCTACAGTAAACCCTTCAGAGTGACCAACACCAGCAAACCCTTCAGAGTGACCAACACCAGCTACAGTAAACCCTTCAGAGTGACCAACACCAGTAAACCCTTCAGAGTGACCAACACCAGCTACATTAAACCCTTCAGAGTGACCAACACCAGCTACAGTAAACCCTTCAGTGACCAACACCAGCTACATTAAACCCTTCAAAGTGACCAACACCAGTAAACCCTTCAGAGTGACCAACACCAGCTACAGTTAACCCTTCAGAGTGACCAACACCAGCTACAGTAAACCCTTCAGAGTGACCAACACCAGCTACAGTTAACCCTTCAGAGTGACCAACACCAGTAAACCCTTCAGAGTGACCAACACCAGCTACAGTAAACCCTTCAGAGTGACCAACACCAGCTACAGTAAACCCTTCAGAGTGACCAACACCAGTAAACCCGTCAGAGTGACCAACACCAGCTACAGTAAACCCTTCAGAGTGACCAACACCAGCTACAGTAAACCCTTCAGAGTGACCAACACCAGTAAACCATTCAGAGTGACCAACACCATCTACAGTAAACCCTTCAGAGTGACCAACACCAGCTACATTAAACCCTTCAGAGTGACCAACACCAGTAAACCATTCAGAGTGACAAACAACAGCTACAGTAAACACTTCAGAGTGACCAACACCAGTAAACCCTTCAGAGTGACCAACACCAGTAAACCCTTCAGAGTGACCAACACCAGCTACAGTAAACCCTTCAGAGTGACCAACAGCAGCTACGGTAAACCCTTCAGAGTGACCAACACCAGTAAACCCTTCAGAGTGACCAACACCAGCTACAGTAAACCCTTCAGAGTGACCAACACCAGCTACAGTAAACCCTTCAGAGTGACCAACACCAGCAAACCCTTCAGAGTGACCAACACCAGCTACAGTAAACCCTTCAGAGTGACCAACACCAGTAAACCCTACAGAGTGACCAACACCAGCTACATTAAACCCTTCAGAGTGACCAACACCAGCTACAGTAAACCCTTCAGAGTGACCAACACCAGCTACATTAAACCCTTCAAAGTGACCAACACCAGTAAACCCTTCAGAGTGACCAACACCAGCTACAGTAAACCCTTCAGAGTGACCAACACCAGCTACAGTAAACCCTTCAGAGTGACCAACACCAGTAAACCCGTCAGAGTGACCAACACCAGCTACAGTAAACCCTTCAGAGTGACCAACACCAGCTACAGTAAACCCTTCAGTGTGACCAACACCAGTAAACCCTTCAGAGTGACCAACACCAGTAAACCATTCAGAGTGACCAACACCATCTACAGTAAACCCTTCAGAGTGACCAACACCAGCTACATTAAACCCTTCAGAGTGACCAACACCAGTAAACCATTCAGAGTGACCAACACCAGCTACAGTAAACCCTTCAGAGTGACCAACACCAGTAAACCCTTCAGAGTGACCAACACCAGTAAACCCTTCAGAGTGACCAACACCAGTAAACCCTTCAGAGTAACCAACACCAGCTACATTAAACCCTTCAGAGTGACCAACACCAGCTACATTAAACCCTTCAGAGTGACCAACACCAGCTACAGTAAACCCTTCAGAGTGACCAACACCAGTAAACCCTTCAGAGTGACCAACACCAGCTACAGTAAACCCTTCAGAGTGACCAACACCAGCTACAGTAAACCCTTCAGAGTGACCAACACCAGCTACAGTAAACCCTTCAGAGTGACCAACACCAGCTACAGTAAACTCTTCAGAGTGACCAACACCAGCTACATTAAACCCTTCAGAGTGACCAACACCAGCTACATTAAACCCTTCAGTGACCAACACCAGCTACAGTAAACCCTTCAGAGTGACCAACATCAGCTACAGTAAACCCTTCAGAGTGACCAACACCAGCTACAGTAAACCCTTCAGAGTGACCAACACCAGCTACAGTAAACCCTTCAGAGTGACCAACACCAGCTACAGTAAACCCTTCAGAGTGACCAACACCAGCTACAGTAAACCCTTCAGAGTGACCAACACCAGCTACATTAAACCCTTCAGAGTGACCAACACCAGCTACATTAAACCCTTCAGAGTGACCAACACCAGCTACATTAAACACTTCAGAGTGACCAACACCAGCTACAGTAAACCCTTCAGAGTGACACACACCAGCTACAGTAAACCATTCAGAGTGACCAACACCAGCTACAGTAAACCCGTCAGAGTGACCAACACCAGCAAACCATTCAGCGTGACCAACACCAGCTACAGTAAACCCTTCAGAGTGACCAACACCAGCTAAAGTAAACCCTTCAGAGTGACCAACACCAGCTACAGTAAACCCTTCAGAGTGACCAACACCAGTAAACCCTTCAGAGTGACCAACACCAGCTACATTAAACCCTTCAGAGTGACCAACACCAGCAAACCATTCAGAGTGACCAACACCAGCTACAGTAAACCCTTCAGAGTGACCAACACCAGTAAACCCTTCAGAGTGACAAACACCAGTAAACCCTTCAGAGTGACCAACACCAGTAAACCCTTCAGAGTGACCAACACCAGTAAACACTTCAGAGTGACCAACACCAGTAAACCCTTCAGAGTGACCAACATCAGTAAACCCTTCAGAGTGACCAACATCAGTAAACCCTTCAGAGTGACCAACACCATCTACAGTAAACCCTTCAGAGTGACCAACACCAGCTACATTAAACCCTTCAGAGTGACCAACACCAGTAAACCATTCAGAGTGACCAACACCAGCTACAGTAAACCCTTCAGAGTGACCAACACCAGTAAACCCTTCAGAGTGACCAACAACAGTAAACCCTTCAGAGGGACCAACACCAGCTACAGTAAACCCTTCAGAGTGACCAACAGCAGCTACGGTAAACCCTTCAGAGTGACCAACACCAGTAAACCCGTCAGAGTGACCAACACCAGCTACAGTAAACCCTTCAGAGTGACCAACACCAGCTACAGTAAACCCTTCAGAGTGACCAACACCAGCAAACCCTTCAGAGTGACCAACACCAGCTACAGTAAACCCTTCAGAGTGACCAACACCAGTAAACCCTTCAGAGTGACCAACACCAGCTACATTAAACCCTTCAGAGTGACCAACACCAGCTACATTAAACCCTTCAGAGTGACCAACACCAGTAAACCCGTCAGAGTGACCAACACCAGCTACAGTAAACCCTTCAGAGTGACCAACACCAGTAAACCCTTCAGAATGACCAACACCATCTACAGTAAACCCTTCAGAGTGACCAACACCAGCTACATTAAACCCTTCAGAGTGACCAACACCAGTAAACCATTCAGAGTGACCAACACCAGCTACAGTAAACCCTTCAGAGTGACCAACACCAGTAAACCCTTCAGAGTGACCAACACCAGTAAACCATTCAGAGTGACCAACACCATCTACAGTAAACCCTTCAGAGTGACCAACACCAGCTACATTAAACCCTTCAGAGTGACCAACACCAGTAAACCCTTCAGAGTGACCAACACCAGTAAACCCTTCAGAGTGACCAACACCAGCTACATTAAACCCTTCAGAGTGACCAACACCAGCTACATTAAACCCTTCAGAGTGACCAACACCAGCTACAGTAAACCCTTCAGAGTGACCAACACCAGCTACAGTAAACCCTTCAGAGTGACCAACACCAGCTACAGTAAAACCTTCAGAGTGACCAACACCAGCTACAGTAAACCCTTCAGAGTGACCAACACCAGCTACAGTAAACCCTTCAGAGTGACCAACACCAGCTACATTAAACCCTTCAGAATGACCAACACCAGCTACATTAAACCCTTCAGAGTGACCAACACCAGCTACATTAAACCCTTCAGAGTGACCAACACCAGCTACAGTAAACCCTTCAGAGTGACCAACACCAGCTACAGTAAACCATTCAGAGTGACCAACACCAGCTACAGTAAACCCTTCAGAGTGACCAAGACCAGCTACAGTAAACCCTTCAGAGTGACCAACACCAGTAAACCCTTCAGAGTGACCAACACCAGCTACAGTAAACCCTTCAGAGTGACCAACACCAGCTACAGTAAACCCTTCAGAGTGACCAACACCAGCTACAGTAAACCCTTCAGAGTGACCAACACCAGTAAACCCTTCAGAGTGACCAACACCAGCTACATTAAACCCTTCAGAGTGACCAACACCAGCAAACCATTCAGAGTGACCAACACCAGCTACAGTAAACCCTTCAGAGTGACCAACACCAGTAAACCCTTCAGAGTGACCAACACCAGTAAACACTTCAGAGTGACCAACACCAGTAAACATTTCAGAGTGACCAACACCAGTAAACCCTTCAGAGTGACCAACATCAGTAAACCCTTCAGAGTGACCAACACCAGCTACAGTAAACCCTTCAGAGTGACCAACACCAGCTACATTAAACCCTTCAGAATGACCAACACCAGCTACATTAAACCCTTCAGAGTGACCAACACCAGCTACATTAAACCCTTCAGAGTGACCAACACCAGCTACAGTAAACCCTTCAGAGTGACCAACACCAGCTACAGTAAACCATTCAGAGTGACCAACACCAGCTACAGTAAACCCTTCAGAGTGACCAAGACCAGCTACAGTAAACCCTTCAGAGTGACCAACACCAGTAAACCCTTCAGAGTGACCAACACCAGCTACAGTAAACCCTTCAGAGTGACCAACACCAGCTACAGTAAACCCTTCAGAGTGACCAACACCAGCTACAGTAAACCCTTCAGAGTGACCAACACCAGTAAACCCTTCAGAGTGACCAACACCAGCTACATTAAACCCTTCAGAGTGACCAACACCAGCAAACCATTCAGAGTGACCAACACCAGCTACAGTAAACCCTTCAGAGTGACCAACACCAGTAAACCCTTCAGAGTGACCAACACCAGTAAACACTTCAGAGTGACCAACACCAGTAAACATTTCAGAGTGACCAACACCAGTAAACCCTTCAGAGTGACCAACATCAGTAAACCCTTCAGAGTGACCAACACCAGTAAACCATTCAGAGTGACCAAAACCAGCTACGGTAAACCCTTCAGAGTGCCAACACCAGTAAACCCTTCAGAGTGACCAACACCAGTAAACCCTTCAGAGTGACCAACACCAGTAAACCCTTCAGAGTGACCAACACCAGCTACAGTAAACCCTTCAGAGTGACCAACACCAGCTACGGTAAACCCTTCAGAGTGACCAACACCAGTAAACCCTTCAGAGTGACCAACACCAGCTACATTAAACCCTTCAGAGTGACCAACACCAGCAAACCATTCAGAGTGACCAACACCAGCTACAGTAAACCCTTCAGAGTGACCAACACCAGTAAACCCTTCAGAGTGACCAACACCAGTAAACACTTCAGAGTGACCAACACCAGTAAACATTTCAGAGTGACCAACACCAGTAAACCCTTCAGAGTGACCAACATCAGTAAACCCTTCAGAGTGACCAACACCAGTAAACCATTCAGAGTGACCAAAACCAGCTACGGTAAACCCTTCAGAGTGCCAACACCAGTAAACCCTTCAGAGTGACCAACACCAGTAAACCCTTCAGAGTGACCAACACCAGTAAACCCTTCAGAGTGACCAACACCAGCTACAGTAAACCCTTCAGAGTGACCAACACCAGCTACGGTAAACCCTTCAGAGTGACCAACACCAGTTAACCCTTCAGAGTGACCAACACCAGCTACAGTAAACCCTTCAGAGTGACCAACACCAGCTACAGTAAACCCTTCAGAGTGACCAACACCAGCAAACCCTTCAGAGTGACCAACACCAGCTACAGTAAACCCTTCAGAGTGACCAACACCAGTAAACCCTTCAGAGTGACCAACACCAGCTACATTAAACCCTTCAGAGTGACCAACACCAGCTACAGTTAACCCTTCAGAGTGACCAACACCAGCTACAGTAAACCCTTCAGAGTGACCAACACCAGTAAACCATTCAGAGTGACCAACACCAGCTACAGTAAACCCTTCAGAGTGACCAACACCAGCTACATTAAACCCTTCAGAGTGACCAACACCAGTAAACCATTCAGAGTGACCAACACCAGCTACAGTAAACCCTTCAGAGTGACCAACACCAGCTACAGTAAACCCTTCAGAGTGACCAACACCAGCTACAGTAAACCCTTCAGAGTGACCAACACCAGCTACAGTAAACCCTTCAGAGTGACCAACACCAGCTACAGTAAACCCTTCAGAGTGACCAACACCAGCTACAGTAAACCCTTCAACACCAGCTACAGTAAACCCTTCAGAGTGACCAACACCAGCTACATTAAACCCTTCAGAGTACCAGTAAACCCTTCAGAGTGACCAACACCAGCTACAGTAAACCCTTCAGAGTGACCAACACCAGCTACATTAAACCCTTCAGAGTGACCAACACCAGCTACATTAAACCCTTCAGAGAGACCAACACCAGCTACATTAAACCCTTCAGAGTGACCAACACCAGCTACAGTAAACCCTTCAGAGTGACCAACACCAGCTACAGTAAACCCTTCAGAGTGACCAACACCAGCTACAAAACCCTTCAGAATGACCAACACCAGCTACATTAAACCCTTCAGAGTGACCAACACCAGCTACATTAAACCCTTCAGAGTGACCAACACCAGCTACAGTAAACCCTTCAGAGTGACCAACACCAGCTACAGTAAACCATTCAGAGTGACCAACACCAGCTACAGTAAAAGACCCTTCAGAGTGACCAACACCAAGAGTGACCAACACCAGCTACAGTAAACACCAGTTACATTAAACCCTTCAGAGTGACCAACACCAGCAAACCATTCAGAGTCAGAGTAAACCCTTCAGAGTGACCAACACCAGTAAACCCTAGAGTGACCAACACCAGTAAACACTTCAGTGACCCTTCAGAGTGACCAACACCAGCTACAGTAAACCCTTCAGAGTGACCAACACCAGCTACAGTAAACCCTTCAGAGTGACCAACACCAGCTACAGTAAACCCTTCAGAGTGACCAACACCAGTAAACCCTTCAGAGTGACCAACACCAGTTACATTAAACCCTTCAGAGTGACCAACACCAGCAAACCATTCAGAGTGACCAACACCAGCTACAGTAAACCCTTCAGAGTGACCAACACCAGTAAACCCTTCAGAGTGACCAACACCAGTAAACACTTCAGTGACCAACACCAGTAAACATTTCAGAGTGACCAACACCAGTAAACCCTTCAGAGTGACCAACATCAGTAAACCCTTCAGAGTGACCAACACCAGTAAACCATTCAGAGTGACCAAAACCAGCTACGGTAAACCCTTCAGAGTGCCAATACCAGTAAACCCTTCAGAGTGACCAACACCAGTAAACCCTTCAGAGTGACCAACACCAGTAAACCCTTCAGAGTGACCAACACCAGCTACAGTAAACCCTTCAGAGTGACCAACACCAGCTACGGTAAACCCTTCAGAGTGACCAACACCAGCTAGAGTGACCAACACCAGCTAAACAGTAAACCCTTCAGAGTGACCAACACCAGCTACAGTAAACCCTTCAGAGTGACCAACACCAGCAAACCCTTCAGAGTGACCAACACCAGCTACAGTAAACCCTTCAGAGTGACCAACACCAGTAAACCCTTCAGAGTGACCAACACCAGCTACATTAAACCCTTCAGAGTGACCAAAACCAGCTACAGTAAACCCTTCAGAGTGACCAACACCAGCTACATTAAACCCTTCAAAGTGACCAACACCAGTAAACCCTTCAGAGTGACCAACACCAGCTACAGTTAACCCTTCAGAGTGACCAACACCAGCTACAGTAAACCCTTCAGAGTGACCAACACCAGTAAACCATTCAGAGTGACCAACACCAGCTACAGTAAACCCTTCAGAGTGACCAACACCAGCTACATTAAACCCTTCAGAGTGACCAACACCAGCTACAGTAAACCCTTCAGAGTGACCAACACCAGCTACAGTAAACCATTCAGAGTGACCAACACCAGCTACAGTAAACCCTTCAGAGTGACCAAGACCAGCTACAGTAAACCCTTCAGAGTGACCAACACCAGTAAACCCTTCAGAGTGACCAACACCAGCTACAGTAAACCCTTCAGAGTGACCAACACCAGCTACAGTAAACCCTTCAGAGTGACCAACACCAGCTACAGTAAACCCTTCAGAGTGACCAACACCAGTAAACCCTTCAGAGTGACCAACACCAGCTACATTAAACCCTTCAGAGTGACCAACACCAGCAAACCATTCAGAGTGACCAACACCAGCTACAGTAAACCCTTCAGAGTGACCAACACCAGTAAACACTTCAGAGTGACCAACACCAGTAAACATTTCAGAGTGACCAACACCAGTAAACCCTTCAGAGTGACCAACATCAGTAAACCCTTCAGAGTGACCAACACCAGTAAACCATTCAGAGTGACCAAAACCAGCTACGGTAAACCCTTCAGAGTGCCAACACCAGTAAACCCTTCAGAGTGACCAACACCAGTAAACCCTTCAGAGTGACCAACACCAGCTACAGTAAACCCTTCAGAGTGACCAACACCAGTAAACCCTTCAGAGTGACCAACACCAGCTACATTAAACCCTTCAGAGTGACCAAAACCAGCTACAGTAAACCCTTCAGAGTGACCAACACCAGCTACATTAAACCCTTCAAAGTGACCAACACCAGTAAACCCTTCAGAGTGACCAACACCAGCTACAGTTAACCCTTCAGAGTGACCAACACCAGCTACAGTAAACCCTTCAGAGTGACCAACACCAGCTACAGTAAACCCTTCAGAGTGACCAACACCAGCTACAGTAAACCCTTCAGAGTGACCAACACCAGCTACAGTAAACCCTTCAGAGTGACCAACACCAGCTACAGTAAACCCTTCAGAGTGACCAACACCAGCTACAGTAAACCCTTCAGAGTGACCAACACCAGCTACAGTAAACCCTTCAGAGTGACCAACACCAGCAAACCCTTCAGAGTGACCAACACCAGCTACAGTAAACCCTTCAGAGTGACCAACACCAGTAAACCCTTCAGAGTGACCAACACCAGCTACATTAAACCCTTCAGAGTGACCAAAACCAGCTACAGTAAACCCTTCAGAGTGACCAACACCAGCTACATTAAACCCTTCAAAGTGACCAACACCAGTAAACCCTTCAGAGTGACCAACACCAGCTACAGTTAACCCTTCAGAGTGACCAACACCAGCTACAGTAAACCCTTCAGAGTGACCAACACCAGTAAACCATTCAGAGTGACCAACACCAGCTACAGTAAACCCTTCAGAGTGACCAACACCAGCTACATTAAACCCTTCAGAGTGACCAACACCAGCTACAGTAAACCCTTCAGAGTGACCAACACCAGCTACAGTAAACCATTCAGAGTGACCAACACCAGCTACAGTAAACCCTTCAGAGTGACCAAGACCAGCTACAGTAAACCCTTCAGAGTGACCAACACCAGTAAACCCTTCAGAGTGACCAACACCAGCTACAGTAAACCCTTCAGAGTGACCAACACCAGCTACAGTAAACCCTTCAGAGTGACCAACACCAGCTACAGTAAACCCTTCAGAGTGACCAACACCAGTAAACCCTTCAGAGTGACCAACACCAGCTACATTAAACCCTTCAGAGTGACCAACACCAGCAAACCATTCAGAGTGACCAACACCAGCTACAGTAAACCCTTCAGAGTGACCAACACCAGTAAACACTTCAGAGTGACCAACACCAGTAAACATTTCAGAGTGACCAACACCAGTAAACCCTTCAGAGTGACCAACATCAGTAAACCCTTCAGAGTGACCAACACCAGCTACAGTAAACCCTTCAGAGTGACCAACACCAGCTACAGTAAACCCTTCAGAGTGACCAACACCAGCTACAGTAAACCCTTCAGAGTGACCAACACCAGCTACATTAAACCCTTCAGAATGACCAACACCAGCTACATTAAACCCTTCAGAGTGACCAACACCAGCTACATTAAACCCTTCAGAGTGACCAACACCAGCTACAGTAAACCCTTCAGAGTGACCAACACCAGCTACAGTAAACCATTCAGAGTGACCAACACCAGCTACAGTAAACCCTTCAGAGTGACCAAGACCAGCTACAGTAAACCCTTCAGAGTGACCAACACCAGTAAACCCTTCAGAGTGACCAACACCAGCTACAGTAAACCCTTCAGAGTGACCAACACCAGCTACAGTAAACCCTTCAGAGTGACCAACACCAGCTACAGTAAACCCTTCAGAGTGACCAACACCAGTAAACCCTTCAGAGTGACCAACACCAGTTACATTAAACCCTTCAGAGTGACCAACACCAGCAAACCATTCAGAGTGACCAACACCAGCTACAGTAAACCCTTCAGAGTGACCAACACCAGTAAACCCTTCAGAGTGACCAACACCAGTAAACACTTCAGTGACCAACACCAGTAAACATTTCAGAGTGACCAACACCAGTAAACCCTTCAGAGTGACCAACATCAGTAAACCCTTCAGAGTGACCAACACCAGTAAACCATTCAGAGTGACCAAAACCAGCTACGGTAAACCCTTCAGAGTGCCAATACCAGTAAACCCTTCAGAGTGACCAACACCAGTAAACCCTTCAGAGTGACCAACACCAGTAAACCCTTCAGAGTGACCAACACCAGCTACAGTAAACCCTTCAGAGTGACCAACACCAGCTACGGTAAACCCTTCAGAGTGACCAACACCAGTAAACCCTTCAGAGTGACCAACACCAGCTACAGTAAACCCTTCAGAGTGACCAACACCAGCTACAGTAAACCCTTCAGAGTTACCAACACCAGCAAACCCTTCAGAGTGACCAACACCAGCTACAGTAAACCCTTCAGAGTGACCAACACCAGTAAACCCTTCAGAGTGACCAACACCAGCTACATTAAACCCTTCAGAGTGACCAAAACCAGCTACAGTAAACCCTTCAGAGTGACCAACACCAGCTACATTAAACCCTTCAAAGTGACCAACACCAGTAAACCCTTCAGAGTGACCAACACCAGCTACAGTTAACCCTTCAGAGTGACCAACACCAGCTACAGTAAACCCTTCAGAGTGACCAACACCAGTAAACCATTCAGAGTGACCAACACCAGCTACAGTAAACCCTTCAGAGTGACCAACACCAGCTACATTAAACCCTTCAGAGTGACCAACACCAGCTACAGTAAACCCTTCAGAGTGACCAACACCAGCTACAGTAAACCATTCAGAGTGACCAACACCAGCTACAGTAAACCCTTCAGAGTGACCAAGACCAGCTACAGTAAACCCTTCAGAGTGACCAACACCAGTAAACCCTTCAGAGTGACCAACACCAGCTACAGTAAACCCTTCAGAGTGACCAACACCAGCTACAGTAAACCCTTCAGAGTGACCAACACCAGCTACAGTAAACCCTTCAGAGTGACCAACACCAGTAAACCCTTCAGAGTGACCAACACCAGCTACATTAAACCCTTCAGAGTGACCAACACCAGCAAACCATTCAGAGTGACCAACACCAGCTACAGTAAACCCTTCAGAGTGACCAACACCAGTAAACACTTCAGAGTGACCAACACCAGTAAACATTTCAGAGTGACCAACACCAGTAAACCCTTCAGAGTGACCAACATCAGTAAACCCTTCAGAGTGACCAACACCAGTAAACCATTCAGAGTGACCAAAACCAGCTACGGTAAACCCTTCAGAGTGCCAACACCAGTAAACCCTTCAGAGTGACCAACACCAGTAAACCCTTCAGAGTGACCAACACCAGCTACAGTAAACCCTTCAGAGTGACCAACACCAGTAAACCCTTCAGAGTGACCAACACCAGCTACATTAAACCCTTCAGAGTGACCAAAACCAGCTACAGTAAACCCTTCAGAGTGACCAACACCAGCTACATTAAACCCTTCAAAGTGACCAACACCAGTAAACCCTTCAGAGTGACCAACACCAGCTACAGTTAACCCTTCAGAGTGACCAACACCAGCTACAGTAAACCCTTCAGAGTGACCAACACCAGCTACAGTAAACCCTTCAGAGTGACCAACACCAGCTACAGTAAACCCTTCAGAGTGACCAACACCAGCTACAGTAAACCCTTCAGAGTGACCAACACCAGCTACAGTAAACCCTTCAGAGTGACCAACACCAGCTACAGTAAACCCTTCAGAGTGACCAACACCAGCTACAGTAAACCCTTCAGAGTGACCAACACCAGCAAACCCTTCAGAGTGACCAACACCAGCTACAGTAAACCCTTCAGAGTGACCAACACCAGTAAACCCTTCAGAGTGACCAACACCAGCTACATTAAACCCTTCAGAGTGACCAAAACCAGCTACAGTAAACCCTTCAGAGTGACCAACACCAGCTACATTAAACCCTTCAAAGTGACCAACACCAGTAAACCCTTCAGAGTGACCAACACCAGCTACAGTTAACCCTTCAGAGTGACCAACACCAGCTACAGTAAACCCTTCAGAGTGACCAACACCAGTAAACCATTCAGAGTGACCAACACCAGCTACAGTAAACCCTTCAGAGTGACCAACACCAGCTACATTAAACCCTTCAGAGTGACCAACACCAGCTACAGTAAACCCTTCAGAGTGACCAACACCAGCTACAGTAAACCATTCAGAGTGACCAACACCAGCTACAGTAAACCCTTCAGAGTGACCAAGACCAGCTACAGTAAACCCTTCAGAGTGACCAACACCAGTAAACCCTTCAGAGTGACCAACACCAGCTACAGTAAACCCTTCAGAGTGACCAACACCAGCTACAGTAAACCCTTCAGAGTGACCAACACCAGCTACAGTAAACCCTTCAGAGTGACCAACACCAGTAAACCCTTCAGAGTGACCAACACCAGCTACATTAAACCCTTCAGAGTGACCAACACCAGCAAACCATTCAGAGTGACCAACACCAGCTACAGTAAACCCTTCAGAGTGACCAACACCAGTAAACACTTCAGAGTGACCAACACCAGTAAACATTTCAGAGTGACCAACACCAGTAAACCCTTCAGAGTGACCAACATCAGTAAACCCTTCAGAGTGACCAACACCAGTAAACCATTCAGAGTGACCAAAACCAGCTACGGTAAACCCTTCAGAGTGCCAACACCAGTAAACCCTTCAGAGTGACCAACACCAGTAAACCCTTCAGAGTGACCAACACCAGCTACAGTAAACCCTTCAGAGTGACCAACACCAGTAAACCCTTCAGAGTGACCAACACCAGCTACATTAAACCCTTCAGAGTGACCAAAACCAGCTACAGTAAACCCTTCAGAGTGACCAACACCAGCTACATTAAACCCTTCAAAGTGACCAACACCAGTAAACCCTTCAGAGTGACCAACACCAGCTACAGTTAACCCTTCAGAGTGACCAACACCAGCTACAGTAAACCCTTCAGAGTGACCAACACCAGCTACATTAAACCCTTCAGAGTGACCAACACCAGTAAACCATTCAGAGTGACCAACACCAGCTACAGTAAACCCTTCAGAGTGACCAACACCAGCTACAGTAAACCCTTCAGAGTGACCAACACCAGCTACAGTAAACCCTTCAGAGTGACCAACACCAGCTACAGTAAACCCTTCAGAGTGACCAACACCAGCTACAGTAAACCCTTCAGAGTGACCAACACCAGCTACAGTAAACCCTTCAGAGTGACCAACACCAGCTACAGTAAACCCTTCAGAGTGACCAACACCAGCTACAGTAAACCCTTCAGAGTGACCAACACCAGCTACAGTAAACCCTTCAGAGTGACCAACACCAGCTACAGTAAACCCTTCAGAGTGACCAACACCAGCTACATTAAACCCTTCAGAGTGACCAACACCGGCTACAGTAAACCCTTCAGAGTGACCAACACCAGCTACAGTAAACCCTTCAGAGTGACCAACACCAGCTACAGTAAACCCTTCAGAGTGACCAACACCAGCTACAGTAAACCCTTCAGAGTGACCAACACCAGTAAACCCTTCAGAGTGACCAACACTAGCTACATTAAACCCTTCAGAGTGACCAACACCAGCTACAGTAAACCCTTCAGAGTGACCAACACCAGCTACAGTAAACCCTTCAGAGTGACCAACACCAGTAAACCCTTCAGAGTGACCAACACCAGCTACAGTAAACCCTTCAGAGTGACCAACACCAGCTACATTAAACCCTTCAGAGTGACCAACACCAGCTACATTAAACCCTTCAGAGTGACCAACACCAGTAAACCCTTCAGAGTGACCAACACCAGCTAGAGTAAACCCTTCAGAGTGACCAACACCAGTAAACCCTTCAGAGTGACCAACACCAGGGCTTCTTTTAAGGTTGTGGCCCCAATGGCACTCTATTCCCTTTATAGGGCACTACAGTTACCCAAATGCCCACAGGGGACTAGAGAGTGAATATGGTACCATTTAGGATACGTCTCCATCAGCTTCTTCATTACCAGTTCTGTTCTATTGCTGTTACTGCTTCATATGATTTAGCAACTCTGGCAACCAGAGCAACAGATTGTCAGTAGTGTAGACTGGCCTTTTGACTAATATCACACTACTTAGGTGGGGATTTATTGTAATACAAGTACACTTAAGAAATCTTTAGCAGGATCTGAGCCAGCTGTTATGGGGCACTGCCAGTACTCCCAGACCCATGGGAGAGGTTGTATCAAGGCTGCCAGAGGAGGGGCTTGGGGGCTGGGTGGGCAGAGGGCTGAGAGGGCTGGGGTAACAACTTATAGTAGAGAACACCACAAAATAAGTAATCATTTTAATAATCATTAGGTGGAAAAGCGCCGTAAATGTTCATTAGACTCCGGCTGGCAGGATATGCTAGAGAAGAGAGGAGAGGAAGCTGTAGGGGAGAGGAGATTGAGGAAAGGAGAAGAGAGGAGAGAGAAGGGAAGAAAGAGAAGAGAAGAGGTAGAGAAGAAACGAGAGGAAGTGGAGAGAAAGTGAAGAGGAGAGAAGGATAGAGAGGAAGTGGAAGATGAGAGGAAGAGGAAGATGAAGATGAAGAGGAAGAGGAAGAGGAAGAGTGAGAGGAGAGGAGAGGAAGAGGAAGAGGAAGAGGAGAGGAGGAGAAAGAGGAGATTAGAGGAGAAGAAGAAGAGGAGAGTGGGAGGAGATGAAGATAAGAGGTTAGGAGAGGAGAGGTAAAGGAAAAGGATTACAGAGGAAGGGAATACAAAATGCCAGAGAGGAGAGAGGGAGGGCATGGATAAGGGGAGCGAAAGGAAGGCACCAAATAGACAGGATGTTACCTCAACCAGAATGAAGCATGAGTAATGACACAGACACAGTGGTGTTAAACATCCAGTGACCTTGTTTCGATAGGGTGACTCCTACATTCTGACTGCCAGGGCCTACAGGAATCTCTCCTGTCTGACACAGGATGGAAAACAAGCTCCCCTCACCTCTCCTCTCTACAATCCTCACATCTCCTCTCCTCTCCTCCCCTTTCCACGTATCTGCCCTCCTCTCCTCTCCTCTCCTCTCCTCTCCTCTCCTCTCCTCTCCTCTCCTCTCCTCTCCTCTCCTCTCCTCTCTTCTCCTCCATATAGCTCTGCATTGACATGATTGGTTGACGGTAGGTGGGGGGCGGGAGGTCCTGTATAAACACAAACTCACTTCCTTGACAACTTCCTTCACAACAGCTCTGTTCAACAGCACTGCGCAAGACTGTATGAATGCCCTGACGTCTGTATCAGAGACCGAATCACGGCCAATACGGACGTCAGACTGACCTTACGACGCCTTTATTAAAGCCAAATACCAGGGAATGAAACCCACGACCCAGCGATGTGAGAGCTCTACCAACGCCTTTATTAAAGCCAAAGACCTGGGAATGAAACCCACGACCCAGCGATGTGAGAGCTCTACCAACGCCTTTATTAAAGCCAAAGACCTGGGAATGAAACCCACGACCCAGCGATGTGAGAGCTCTACCAACGCCTTTATTAAAGCCAAAGACCTGGGAATGAAACCCACGACCCAGCGATGTGAGAGCTCTACCAACGCCTTTATTAAAGCCAAAGACCTGGGAATGAAACCCACAACCCAGCGATGTGAGAGCTCTACCAACGCCTTTATTAAAGCCAAAGACCTGGGAATGAAACCCACAACCCAGCGATGTGAGAGCTCTACCAACGCCTTTATTAAAGCCAAAGACCTGGGAATGAAACCCACAACCCAGCGATGTGAGAGCTCTACCAACGCCTTTATTAAAGCCAAAGACCTGGGAATGAAACCCACGACCCAGCGATGTGAGAGCTCTACCAACGCCTTTATTAAAGCCAAAGACCTGGGAATGAAACCCACAACCCAGCGATGTGAGAGCTCTACCAACGCCTTTATTAAAGCCAAAGACCTGGGAATGAAACCCACAACCCAGCGATGTGAGAGCTCTACCAACGCCTTTATTAAAGCCAAAGACCTGGGAATGAAACCCACGACCCAGCGATGTGAGAGCTCTACCAACGCCTTTATTAAAGCCAAAGACCTGGGAATGAAACCCACAACCCAGCGATGTGAGAGCTCTACCAACGCCTTTATTAAAGCCAAAGACCTGGGAATGAAACCCACAACCCAGCGATGTGAGAGCTCTACCAACGCCTTTATTAAAGCCAAAGACCTGGGAATGAAACCCACAACCCAGCGATGTGAGAGCTCTACCAACGCCTTTATTAAAGCCAAAGACCTGGGAATGAAACCCACGACCCAGCGATGTGAGAGCTCTACCAACGCCTTTATTAAAGCCAAAGACCTGGGAATGAAACCCACAACCCAGCGATGTGAGAGCTCTACCAACGCCTTTATTAAAGCCAAAGACCTGGGAATGAAACGCACAACCCAGCGATGTGAGAGCTCTACCAACGCCTTTATTAAAGCCAAAGACCTGGGAATGAAACCCACAACCCAGCGATGTGAGAGCTCTACCAATGCCTTTATTAAAGCCAAAGACCTGGGAATGAAACCCACAACCCAGCGATGTGAGAGCTCTACCAACGCCTTTATTAAAGCCAAAGACCTGGGAATGAAACCCACGACCCAGCGATGTGAGAGCTCTACCAACGCCTTTATTAAAGCCAAAGACCTGGGAATGAAACCCACGACCCAGCGATGTGAGAGCTCTACCAACGCCTTTATTAAAGCCAAAGACCTGGGAATGAAACCCACGACCCAGCGACGTGAGAGCTCTACCAACACCTTTATTAAAGCCAAAGACCTGGGAATGAAACCCACGACCCAGCGAAGTGAGAGCTCTACCAACACCTTTATTAAAGCCAAAGACCTGGGAATGAAACCCACGACCCAGCGATGTGAGAGCTCTACCAACGCCTTTATTAAAGCCAAAGACCTGGGAATGAAACCCACAACCCAGCGATGTGAGAGCTCTACCAACACCTTTATTAAAGCCAAAGACCTGGGAATGAAACCCACGACCCAGCGACGTGAGAGCTCTACCAACACCTTTATTAAAGCCAAAGACCTGGGAATGAAACCCACGACCCAGCGATGTGAGAGCTCTACCAACGCCTTTATTAAAGCCAAAGACCTGGGAATGAAACCCACGACCCAGCGATGTGAGAGCTCTACCAACTGAGCCATACTGGGGCTTCAAACATACCCAGTGAAACCCCCCAAAGGTGTTTTCACAACACTTTCTTAAATAAAACAAAAAACTAAATTCAGGTTGAAGAACCACTTTGGGGTGTTCCAGAGTACATTCTGTGTATTAAAATTCCAAATCCCATTTTCTTTACACAATCACGATGTTTTGAGACGTTCTACTTTATCAGCTATTATTCAAATAGTTTGTGTTAACAATAAAGAAAAGTAGATGTGTCTCATTTGCATAAACATCCTGGATGTATTTGCATACATGAAAACATTAACATAAAGGAAACGGGGCTACAACCACCAAACACCTGCTCTGTCTACCCTACCTGCACTCACCTGCTCTGTCTACCCTACCTGCACTCACCTGCTCTGTGCACCCTACCTGCACTCACCTGCTCTGTCTACCCTACCTGCACTCACCTGCTCTGTCTACCCTACCTGCACTCACCTGCTCTGCCTACCCTACCTGCACTCACCTGCTCTGTGCACCCTACCTGCACTCACCTGCTCTGTCTACCCTACCTGCGCTCACCTGCTCTGTCTACCCTACCTGCACTCACCTGCTGTCTACCCTACCTGAACTCACCTGCTGTCTACCCTACCTGAACTCACCTGCAGTCTACCCTACCTGCCTAATGAATTACTGCTGTTGTCACGTTCTGTTGCGTAATTCAACTACTGTGTCAATAGCCGGATACACTCAGATTATAAATCAACAGGTTGGCTCTAGATTACACCTCATATATATATATATATATATATATATATATATATATATATATATATATATATATATATATATATATATATATATATATATATATATATATATATATATATATACTCTACATTGTTTAGATCACTATAATCCATCTTCATTTTTTGGAATCTAAATTTCTAATTTCTAATTTTTAAACCGTATTTAAATAACTTTTTTTTGTCAATTCCACAAAAATAATTCCCACCCATCCGAATAGTTCTCTTTCTTCTCTTTCTTGTGAGGTGTCGAGACGATACATGAAGCTTTTAGCGTCTATATCGATGCAACGGAAAGACAACGTGTTGATCTCATTTCAGACATTACTGGGGGTGTGTTTGACAGATCATTTCTCGTCAGAAGTTAACGCTAAAAAAACGACCAACACAAGTAAGAGTATGAAAAGTGTCGCAGGAGTAAAATGAAAAGAATCAATCCAGCGAGATTTAAGTGCCAAGTGGGTTTGGCTCCCCTAAAACACAGGAAACAGCAAGACAGACCCTCAGCGGGGCAGGATTTGGCTCTCCTAAAACACAGGAAACAGCAAGACAGACCCTCAGCGGGGCAGGATTTGGCTCTCCTAAAACACAGGAAACAGCAAGACAGACCCTCAGCGGGGCAGGATTTGGCTCCCCTAAAACAGGAAACAGCTAGACAGACCCTCAGCCAGGCGGGATTTGGCTCCCCTAAAACACAGGAAGCAGCTAGACAGACCCTCAGAGGGGCGGGATTTGGCTCCCCTAAAACACAGGAAAGAGCTAGACAGACCCTCAGGGGGGCGGGATTTGGCTCCCCTAAAGCACAGGAAACAGCTAGAGAAACCCTCTGCGGGGCGGGATTTGGCTCCCCTAAAACACAGGAAACAGCTAGACAGATCCTCAGGGGGGCGGGATTTGGCTCCCCTAAAACACAGGAAACAGCTAGACAGACCCTCAGGGGAGCGGGATTTGGCTCCCCTAAAACACAGGAAACAGCTAGACAAACCCTCAGGGGTGCAGGATTTGGCTCCCCTAAAACACAGGAAACAGCAAGACAGACCCTCAGGGGAGCAGGATTTGGCTCCCCTAAAACACAGGAAACAGCAAGACAGACCCTCAGGGGGGCAGGATTTGGCTCCCCTAAAACACAGGAAACAGCTAGACAGACCCTCAGGGGGGCGGGATTTGGCTCCCCTAAAACACAGGAAACAGATTGGCTGAAAAAGACAGACACTCAGGGGGTGGGGAATACAGGTCACTACATATCAATGCCTCACAAGCCTCACAGGTTCACCTAGATATGAGATGGGCAACGCACACGCATACACAGACACACGCAGACACACACAAACGTGCACACAAACTCACACATGCGCACAGCAGCTGTACCACCTAATCAAGGTTGATGATGATGCTCAGTTCATTATAGTTGAATCAAATGCGTTAAAGCAGACCCGTTTTCCCAAAAGCATCATAAGAGATAAGTTCATTGTTAATACCTACGTAGGCGCATAGTTAAATCTCAGTGCTGTTTACTTACTAAAGTAGCACTGACAACTAGCAAGAGTATCCCTACTGCCTCAGACCCCTCGTAGAACAGCTAACTGGTGTTTACCTACTTCCTCATACCCCTCGTAGAACAGCTAACTGGGTATACCTCCTGCCTCATACCCCTCGTAGAACAGCTAACTGGTGTTTACCTACTGCCTCAGACCCCTTGTAGAACAGCTAACTGGTGTTTACCTACTGCCTCAGACCCCTCGTAGAACAGCTAACTGGTGTTTACCTACTGCCTCATACCCCTCGTAGAACAGCTAACTGGTGTTTACCTACTGCCTCATACCCCTCGTAGAACAGCTAACTGGTGTTTACCTACTGCCTCATCCAGAAAATCACATTGTATGATTTTTAAGTAATTAATTTGCATTTTATTGCATGACATTAGTATTTGATCACCTACCAACCAGTAAAAATTCCGGCCCTCACAGACCTGTTAGTTTTTCTTTAAGAAGCCCTCCTGTTCTCCACTCATTACCTGTATTAACTGCACCTGTTTGAACTCGTTACCTGTATAAAAAACACCTGTCTACACACTCAATCAAACAAACTCCAACCTCTCCACAATGGCCAAGACCAGAGAGCTGTGTAAGGACATCAGAGATAAAATTGTAGACCTGCACAAGGCTGGGATGGGCTACAGGAATATAGGCAAGCAGCTTGGTGAGAAGGCAATAACTGTTGGCACAATTATTAAAAAATGGAAGAAGTTCAAGATGACGGTCAATCACCCTCGGTCTGGAGCCGAGAGAGAGAGAGAGAGAGAGAGAGAGAGAGAGAGAGAGAGAGAGAGAGAGAGAGAGAGAGAGAGAGAGAGAGGCAGGAGGAATGAGAGGGACCCGCAGAACAGAGCGTGAAGGACAGACAATAATATTGTGTGTCAAGTCCTGAGGTGCACTGAGATGGCAAACAGCTGTCAGCACAGTCACCGGTGACATTAACAGCATGAGAGAGAGAGAGAGCGAGAGAGAGAGAGAGAGAGAAACAGAGAGAGAGAGACAGGGACAGAGAGAGGGGGAGGGACGAAGTATCCTAAACCACCCCCTCACCACTACCAACTCGCACGGAGGGCCCTCCGTTGTCAGTGTTGCTGATGTAACTGAGGGCTTCTAGAGAGTTGCGATGGGATCAATAAACCCATCCATTTTCGGGACACGCTACTGACTTGCAACTCATGTTCCACTTTTAAATAACAAAACAAGCATGCAATTTAAAAATAACAAACTGACAAGATGAGAGTATGCCGCTGAGCAGGGCGCGTCTTTCCGTTTCCTTTTCAACTTTGCTTTATGCCTATTTTTTCCGTTAATAAATACTTTTTTTGCTCATAATGTTCGTGCACAATTTTCCTACGACCGACAAACACTTCTCATGAATCGGTAGCTACACACTCATCTTTCAGGCTCCCAGATCTGGAATACAACATTCACTCCTTTGTTTCCCAGCGTTCTACCTCTTGCTCCTGGCCTGAGGCAACGCCGGCGACTAAGAAGAGAAAAGGACAGATGGAGTCCAAGCTGAGAAGACGGGCAACACGGCCTCCTCTTCCTAGAAAGGACAGGTGGAGTCCAAGCTGAGAAGACGGGCAACACGGCCTCCTCTTCCTAGAAAGGACAGGTGGAGTCCTGAGAAGACGGGCAACACGGCCTCCCCTTCCTAGAAAGGACAGGTGGAGTCCATGAGTTTTTTTAGTCACGGTAATTAGGCTTCTCCAAGCTCTGATGCTGCTGATGGTCATTAGTAACCTACCAAACTGTCTAACTGCCTGGTACTCAGAACTCTATTGTTCCTCTAATCACTCTGACATCAATGTAAATGTGTTTGAAAATCTAATCAAACACTTCATGAGTGCCCATGAGCTCATGTTGCACAACATTTCTATAGGCCATGGAATTGCAGAAGAAAACAGAGTGATGGCCTCTATTAAAAAGAGGAGGAACCCCATCAGCTTCCTATAGGCTAGGCTCACTATATTTATTTCTCAACTTTCCTAATATTAAGCACATTGCTTATATTTACTACAGGAGACTAGCGTACCTGGCTGGCATGAAAATGAACCATGTGAAAAGCGGTCCTCTCATCGTTATTTATAAATCCTCTCGTCTCATCGCATGATGGTCCAAATAAATTGCACACATTATTTTGTTTATGTAAAGACAAGTTTACGACAAAACAGTGGTAGGCTTGATTACCAACAATGATGAGACGGCCTACAGGGAGGAGGTGAGGGCCCTCGGAATTGTGGTGTCAGGAAAATAACCTCACACTCAATGTCAACAAAACAAAGGAGATTATCGTGGACTTCAGGAAACAGCAGAGGGAGCACCCCCCTATCCACATTGACGGGACAGTAGTGGAGAAGGTGGAACGTTTTAAGTTCCTCGGCGTACACATCACCGACAAACTGAAATGATCCACTCACACAGACAGTGTGGTGAAGAAGGCGCAACATGGCCTCTTCAACCTCAGGAGGCTGAAGAAATGTGGCTTGTCGCCCAAAACCCTGACAAACTTTTACAGATGCACAATCGAGAGCATCCTGTCGGGCTGTATCACCGCCTGGTACGGCAACTGCACCACCCTTAACCGCAAGGCTCTCCAGAGGGTAGTGTGGTCTGCAAAATGCAAACTACCTGTCCTCCATGACACCTACAGCACCCGATGTCACAGGAAGGCCAAAAAGATCAAGGACAACAACCTCCCGAGCCACTGCCTGTTCACACTGCTACCTTCCAGAAGGCGAGGTCAGTACAGGTGCGTCAAAGCTGAGACCGAGAGACTGAAAAACATCTCAAGGCCATGAGACTTCTAAACAGCAATCACTAACTCAGAGAGGCTGCTGCCTACACTAAGACCCAATCACTGGCCACTTGAATAAATGGATCAATAGCCACTTCAAATAATGCCACTTCACTTATGTTTACAACTCTTACATTACACAAAACATATCTATCTATGGTATTTTATACCATCTATTGCATCTTACCTCGGTCATCTCTCATCCATATACTTATATGTACATATTCTCATTCACCCATTTAGATGTGTGTGTATTAGGTAGTTGTTGGGGAATTGTTAGGTTACTTGTTAGATATTACTGCACTGTTGGAACTAGAAGCACAAGCATTTCGCTCGCATTAACATCTGCTAACCATGTGTATGTCCAATAACATTTGATTTGATTTGATGATTAAATTGTGAATGATATATTATTATCACTTGTGACTGATGCCCAACGTAAAAGGAAAGATACAATGCCCCTTTTTTTTGTGATTGTTTTGAATCATAGTCCCACGCCTCATGTTTTGAGAAGGTTTGTAATCCCAACTAAAGTGGACAAAAAACTTCTTAAAATGAAGCACATTAATCTGCTTTACAGTGCAGATCCTAACTACATACATAAGCAGTGTGTGAGTTTCAAGTTTGGGGAAGATAATTTTCACCATAAAAATGCACCTTTATAATAAAAGCATTACTTGCATAATTGCATTTGCGTTCACTTCTGATAATGGTGTTTTTATTGCTAATGGTACATTCATGCTTATAGCCTGCTGCTGTGTGTTCATTGCTGCGCTTATAATGTGAATAAATAACGGAAGAAGTTCAAAATCACCGAGAGAGAGAGAGACATGAGACTAATAGTTGATCAACATTTTAAGCTAAACGTTCTGATCTGCATCAGCCTCATTGTGGAAAAAAAAGGGTTTTGGATCCTAGTGGTGTTATTAATCTGGGACGTCAACTGTCGCCAGAGGGAATCCATCATTACGGCGCTTCATCAATAGGCTGGACTCCTGGACTCCATCACTTCACTGATTACCTCTCCTATATCTGTCACACCCTTAGTTCCATTCCCCAGGCAGTATTGGTTATGTGTTTCATGTCTGTACGCTACTCCCTTTTCTTGTATTGGTCCATGTTCCATTTATTAAACTCACCACCTGCACCTGCTTCCCGGCTCACAGCGTTCAGGTTACAACGGATGGATTTATTGTGAAGGTGTAGGATATATTACATGGATTTATTGTGAAGGTGTAGACTATATTACATGGATTTATTGTGATGGTGTAGACTATATTACATGGATTTATTGTGAAGGTGTAGGCTATATTACATGGATTTATTGTGAAGGTGTAGGCTATATTACATGGATTTATTGTGATGGTGTAGGCTATATTACATGGATTTATTGTGAAGGTGTAGGCTATATTACATGGATTTATTGTGATGGTGTAGACTATATTACATGGATTTATTGTGAAGGTGTAGACTATATTACATGGATTTATTGTGATGGTGTAGACTATATTACATGGATTTATTGTGAAGGTGTAGGTAGACTATATTACATGGATTTATTGTGATGGTGTAGACTATATTACATGGATTTATTGTGATGGTGTAGACTATATTACATGGATTTATTGTGATGGTGTAGACTATATTACATGGATTTATTGTGATGGTGTAGGTAGACTATATTACATGGATTTATTGTGATGGTGTAGACTATATTACATGGATTTATTGTGATGGTGTAGACTATATTACATGGATTTATTGTGATGGTGTAGACTATATTACATGGATTTATTGTGATGGTGTAGGTAGACTATATTACATGGATTTATTGTGAAGGTGTAGACTATATTACATGGATTTATTGTGACGGTGTAGACTATATTACATGGATTTATTGTGAAGGTGTAGACTATATTACATGGATTTATTGTGATGGTGTAGACTATATTACATGGATTTATTGTGATGGTGTAGACTATATTACATGGATTTATTGTGATGGTGTAGGTAGACTATATTACATGGATTTATTGTGACGGTGTAGACTATATTACATGGATTTATTGTGACGGTGTAGACTATATTACATGGATTTATTGTGAAGGTGTAGACTATATTACATGGATTTATTGTGATGGTGTAGGTAGGCTATATTACATGGATTTATTGTGATGGTGTAGACTATATTACATGGATTTATTGTGATGGTGTAGGTAGACTATATTACATGGATTTATTGTGATGGTGTAGACTATATTACATGGATTTATTGTGATGGTGTAGACTATATTACATGGATTTATTGTGATGGTGTAGGCTATATTACATGGATGTATTGTGATGGTGTAGACTATATTACATGGATTTATTGTGATGGTGTAGACTATATTACATGGATTTATTGTGATGGTGTAGACTATATTACATGGATTTATTGTGATGGTGTAGACTATATTACATGGATTTATTGTGATGGTGTAGGCTATATTACATGGATTTATTGTGATGGTGTTGACTATATTACATGGATTTATTGTGATGGTGTAGGTAGACTATATTACATGGATTTATTGTGATGGTGTAGGTAGACTATATTACATGGATTTATTGTGATGGTGTAGGCTATATTACATGGATTTATTGTGATGGTGTAGACTATATTACATGGATTTATGGTGATGGTGTAGACTATATTACATGGATTTATTGTGATGGTGTAGGTAGACTATATTACATGGATTTATTGTGATGGTGTAGGTAGACTATATTACATGGATTTATTGTGATGGTGTAGACTATATTACATGGATTTATTGTGATGGTGTAGGTAGACTATATTACATGGATTTATTGTGATGGTGTAGACTATATTACATGGATTTATTGTGATGGTGTAGACTATATTACATGGATTTATTGTGATGGTGTAGACTATATTACATGGATTTATTGTGATGGTGTAGACTATATTACATGGATTTATTGTGATGGTGTAGACTATATTACATGGATTTATTGTGATGGTGTAGACTATATTACATGGATTTATTGTGAAGGTGTAGACTATATTACATGGATTTATTGTGAAGGTGTAGACTATATCACATGGATTTATTGTGATGGTGTAGACTATATTACATGGATTTATTGTGATGGTGTAGACTATATTACATGGATTTATTGTGAAGGTGTAGACTATATTACATGGATTTATTGTGAAGGTGTAGACTATATTACATGGATTTATTGTGATGGTGTAGACTATATTACATGGATTTATTGTGATGGTGTAGGCTATATTACATGGATTTATTGTGATGGTGTTGACTATATTACATGGATTTATTGTGATGGTGTAGGTAGACTATATTACATGGATTTATTGTGATGGTGTAGGTAGACTATATTACATGGATTTATTGTGATGGTGTAGGCTATATTACATGGATTTATTGTGATGGTGTAGACTATATTACATGGATTTATGGTGATGGTGTAGACTATATTACATGGATTTATTGTGATGGTGTAGGTAGACTATATTACATGGATTTATTGTGATGGTGTAGGTAGACTATATTACATGGATTTATTGTGATGGTGTAGACTATATTACATGGATTTATTGTGATGGTGTAGGTAGACTATATTACATGGATTTATTGTGATGGTGTAGACTATATTACATGGATTTATTGTGATGGTGTAGACTATATTACATGGATTTATTGTGATGGTGTAGACTATATTACATGGATTTATTGTGATGGTGTAGACTATATTACATGGATTTATTGTGATGGTGTAGACTATATTACATGGATTTATTGTGATGGTGTAGACTATATTACATGGATTTATTGTGATGGTGTAGACTATATTACATGGATTTATTGTGATGGTGTAGACTATATTACATGGATTTATTGTGATGGTGTAGACTATATTACATGGATTTATTGTGATGGTGTAGACTATATTACATGGATTTATTGTGATGGTGTAGACTATATTACATGGATTTATTGTGATGGTGTAGACTATATTACATGGATTTATTGTGATGGTGTAGACTATATTACATGGATTTATTGTGATGGTGTAGACTATATTACATGGATTTATTGTGATGGTGTAGACTATATTACATGGATTTATTGTGATGGTGTAGACTATATTACATGGATTTATTGTGATGGTGTAGACTATATTACATGGATTTATTGTGATGGTGTAGACTATATTACATGGATTTATTGTGAAGGTGTAGACTATATTACATGGATTTATTGTGAAGGTGTAGACTATATTACATGGATTTATTGTGAAGGTGTAGACTATATTACATGGATTTATTGTGATGGTGTAGACTATATTACATGGATTTATTGTGATGGTGTAGACTATATTACATGGATTTATTGTGATGGTGTAGACTATATTACATGGATTTATTGTGATGGTGTAGACTATATTACATGGATTTATTGTGATGGTGTAGACTATATTACATGGATTTATTGTGATGGTGTAGACTATATTACATGGATTTATTGTGATGGTGTAGACTATATTACATGGATTTATTGTGATGGTGTAGACTATATTACATGGATTTATTGTGAAGGTGTAGACTATATTACATGGATTTATTGTGAAGGTGTAGACTATATTACATGGATTTATTGTGATGGTGTAGACTATATTACATGGATTTATTGTGATGGTGTAGGTAGACTATATTACATGGATTTATTGTGATGGTGTAGACTATATTACATGGATTTATTGTGATGGTGTAGACTATATTACATGGATTTATTGTGATGGTGTAGGTAGACTATATTACATGGATTTATTGTGATGGTGTAGACTATATTACATGGATTTATTGTGATGGTGTAGACTATATTACATGGATTTATTGTGATGGTGTAGACTATATTACATGGATTTATTGTGATGGTGTAGACTATATTACATGGATTTATTGTGATGGTGTAGACTATATTACATGGATTTATTGTGATGGTGTAGACTATATTACATGGATTTATTGTGAAGGTGTAGACTATATTACATGGATTTATTGTGAAGGTGTAGACTATATTACATGGATTTATTGTGATGGTGTAGACTATATTACATGGATTTATTGTGATGGTGTAGACTATATTACATGGATTTATTGTGATGGTGTAGACTATATTACATGGATTTATTGTGATGGTGTAGACTATATTACATGGATTTATTGTGAAGGTGTAGACTATATTACATGGATTTATTGTGATGGTGTAGACTATATTACATGGATTTATTGTGATGGTGTAGACTATATTACATGGATTTATTGTGATGGTGTAGACTATATTACATGGATTTATTGTGATGGTGTAGACTATATTACATGGATTTATTGTGATGGTGTAGACTATATTACATGGATTTATTGTGATGGTGTAGACTATATTACATGGATTTATTGTGATGGTGTAGACTATATTACATGGATTTATTGTGATGGTGTAGACTATATTACATGGATTTATTGTGAAGGTGTAGACTATATTACATGGATTTATTGTGAAGGTGTAGACTATATTACATGGATTTATTGTGATGGTGTAGACTATATTACATGGATTTATTGTGATGGTGTAGACTATATTACATGGATTTATTGTGATGGTGTAGGTAGGCTATATTACATGGATTTATTGTGATGGTGTAGACTATATTACATGGATTTATTGTGATGGTGTAGACTATATTACATGGATTTATTGTGATGGTGTAGACTATATTACATGGATTTATTGTGAAGGTGTAGACTATATTACATGGATTTATTGTGATGGTGTAGGCTATATTACATGGATTTATTGTGAAGGTGTAGACTATATTACATGGATTTATTGTGAAGGTGTAGACTATATTACATGGATTTATTGTGATGGTGTAGGTAGGCTATATTACATGGATTTATTGTGATGGTGTAGACTATATTACATGGATTTATTGTGATGGTGTAGGTAGGCTATATTACATGGATTTATGGTGATGGTGTAGACTATATTACATGGATTTATTGTGATGGTGTAGACTATATTACATGGATTTATTGTGATGGTGTAGACTATATTACATGGATTTATTGTGATGGTGTAGACTATATTACATGGATTTATTGTGATGGTGTAGGCTATATTACATGGATTTATTGTGATTTATTGGTGTAGACTATATTACATGGATTTATTGTGAAGGTGTAGACTATATTACATGGATTTATTGTGAAGGTGTAGACTATATTACATGGATTTATTGTGAAGGTGTAGACTATCTGGTGAAAAACACATGGATTTATTGTTCCCAATCAGAAGGTGTAGACTATATTACAAACTGGATTTATTGTGATACAAAGTAAACTATGGTCAGGGCGTGAAGGTGCGGACTCCGGCCGCAAAACCTGAACCTAGTCTGGCTTGTACGTGGACCCCACTGTGTCCCTAAATAGGTTACCCACCACAATGATAACAGGGACAGACGCTATGGATTTCCATGCTGACTGGCTGCTCCATTGTCTGAAGCTCTATGCTAACTGGCAGGTGTAGATGCGTGGTGCTGGCACTGGTGGTACTAGGCCAAGGACACGCACAGGAAGCCTGGTGCGGGGAGCTGCTATGGTACTGGAAAAACCGGACCGTGCAGGCGCACTGGAGCTCTTGATTACATGCCGGCCCAAGGAGACGCACTGGGGACCAGCTGCGTAGAGCCGGCTTCATGGCATTAGGCTCGACGCTCAATCTAGCCCGGCAGACACGCGGAGCTGGAATATACCGCACCGGGCTATGCACCCGCACTGGAGACACCGTGCGCACCACTGCATAACACGGTGCCTGTCCGGTCTCTCTAGCCCCCCGGTAAGCACAGGGAGTTTGCGCAGGTCTCCTACCTGGCGTAGCCATACTCCCTGTTAGCCCCCCCCCATTTATGTGTGATGGTCCAAAGGTCTGCATCAGTGGCTTGTCCAAAACGGTCCATTCCTCTTTACGTGTGTTGCTGCCTGTTGACACGCTGCTTGGTCCGTTGGTGGTGGGTGACCAGGAGACGCTAAATGTGTTTATGTTAATTAAACCCAGGCTACCTAAATATGGTTCCCAATCAGAGACAATGACGAACACCTGCCGACAGTTATTTTATTGGAAAGCACTGTCTGATGAAGTTCTGTGACAGCCACAGCCCTAGGCAGACTCAACGCTGCAGGACTGTTCTGAGAATACTGACTGGAATTTGTGAAAAAAATAAAATAAAAATACATCCACGACATCCACGACATCCATCAACATAGATGACTATACACCCAGTGGACAGTTTATTAGGTACACTGAGAGGCTGATCATGGGCCACATTAATTTTCCTACTGCTCCAACTGATTCACAGATGATGCCATTTCCATCCCTATTGACACGGCCGTAACACATCTGGACAAGACGAACACCTCTGTGAAAATGCTGTTCATCGACTACAGTTCAGCATTCAACACTATTCCCTCCAAGCTCGACACCAAGTTCAGAGCCCAGGGTCTGGACACCACCCTCTGCAACTGGATCCTGGGCTTCCTGACGGGCAGACCACAGGCTGTGAGGACTGGCCACAACACCCCCTCCACTCTGACTTTTAACACAGGGTCCCCCCAGGGGTTTGTCCTCAGTCCTCTGCTATATTCCCTGTTCACCCACGACTGTGTGGCTTTGTACAACACCGACTCTCATCAAGTTTGCTGACGACACCACAGTTGTAGGCCTGATAACCAACAACAACGAGTCAATCTATAAGGGAGGATAATCTATAAGGGAGGATAATCTATAATCTATAAGGGAGGATAATCTATACTCTATAAGGGAGGATAATCTATAATCTATAAGGAAGGAAAATCTATAATCTATAAGGGAGGATAATCTATAATCTATAATCTATAAGGGAGGATAATCTATAATCTATAAGGGAGAATAATCTATAATCTATAAGGGAGGATAATCTATAATCTATAATGGAGGATAATCTATAATCTATAAGGGAGGATAATCTATAATCAATAAAGGAAGATAATCTATGATCTATAATCTATAAGGGAGTATAATCTATAATCTATAAGGCAGGATAATCTATAATCTATAAGGGAGGATAATCTATAATCTATAAAGGAAGATAATCTATGATCTATAATCTATAAAGGAGGATAATCTATAATCTATAAAGCAGGATAATCTATAATCTATAAGGGATAATACTCTATAATCTATAAGGGAGGATAATCTATAATCTATAATCTGTAAGGGAGGATAATCTATAAAGGGAGGAGGTAAGTAAACTGGAATTGTGGTGTCATGACAATAACCTCAACGTCAGCAAAACAAAGGATTTGATTGTTTTAAATTCACCAAGGACTTGACATGGACCAACAACACCACCACTCTTGTCAAAATGGAGTCTCTACTTCATAAGACGACTGAAGAAAATGGAAATGGCACGTCGGGTCCAAATACTACCACGACATCGAGAGCGTCCTGACTGCGTCATGAGGTTGTCAAATCGGAGGGCCTGTTGTCCGGACCTCTGGCAGTCTATGGGGGTGCCACAGGGTTTAATTCTCAGGCCAACTCTTTTCTCTGTATACGTCAATGATGTCGCTCTTGCTGCTGGTGATTCTCTGATCCACCTCTACGCAGACGACACCATTCTGTATACTTCTGGCCCTTCTTTGGACACTGTGTTAACTAACCTCCAGACGAGCTTCAATGCCATACAACTCTCCTTCCGTGGCCTCCAACTGCTCTTAAACGATAGTAAAACTAAATGCATGCTCTTCAACTGATCGCTGCCCGCACCTGCCCGCCCGTCCAGCATCACTACTACACGACAATTACAAACACCTAGGTGTCTGGTTAGACTGTAAACTCTCCTTCCAGACTCACAGTAAGCATCTCCAATCCAAAATCAAATCTAGAATCGGCTTCCTATTTCGCAACAAAGCATCCTTCATTCATGCTGCCAAACAGACCCCTCGTAAAACTGACAATCCTACCGGTCCTGCTATTTATAAAATAGCCTCCAACACTACTCAGCAAATTGGATGCAGTCTATCACAGTGCAATCCGTTTTGTCTCCAAAGTCCCATATACTACCCGCCACTGCGACCTGTATGCTCTCGTTGGCTGGCCCCCACTGGCTCCAGGTCATCTATAAGTCTTTGCTAGGTAAAGCTCCGCCTTATCTCAGCTCACTACAGGAATTGCCCCATCCACGACCGCAAGGCCCTCCAGTGGGTGGTGAAGACGGTCCAGTACATCACTGGGACCGTGCTTCCACCTATCCAGGACATACTCGATAAGGTGCCTGAAGAAGGCAAACAGCATCATCAAGGGGTTGATGTCTCAGTGTAGAGGGGTTAATGTCTCAGTGTAGAGGGGTTTATGTCTCAGTATAGAGGGGTTGACGTCTCAGTATAGAGGGGTTAATGTCTCAGTATAGAGGGGTTAATGTCTCAGTATAGAGGGGTTGACGTCTCAGTATAGAGGGGTTGATGGGTTGATGTCTCAGTATAGAGGGGTTGATGTCTCAGTATAGAGGGGTTTATGCCTCAGTATAGAGGGGTTGACGTCTCAGTATAGAGGTGTTGACGTCTCAGTATAGAGGGGTTGACGTCTCAGTATAGAGGGGTTGATGTCTCAGTATAGAGGGGTTGATGTCTCAGTATAGAGGGGTTGACGTCTCAGTGTAGAGGGGTTGACGTCTCAGTATAGAGGGGTTGACGTCTCAGTATAGAGGGGTTGACGTCTCAGTGTAGAGGGGTTGACGTCTCGGTGTGGAGGGGTTGACGTCTCAGTGTAGAGGGGTTGACGTCTCAGTATAGAGGGGTTGACGTCTCAGTATAGAGGGGTTGACGTCTCAGTATAGAGGGGTTGACGTCTCAGTATAGAGGGGTTGACGTCTCAGTATAGAGGGGTTGACGTCTCAGTATAGAGGGGTTGACGTCTCAGTGTAGAGGGGTTGATGTCTCAGTATAGAGGGGTTGATGTCTCAGTATAGAGGGGTTGATGTCTCAGTATAGAGGGGTTGATGTCTCAGTATAGAGGGGTTGACGTCTCAGTGTAGAGGGGTTGATGTCTCAGTATAGAGGGGTTTATGTCTCAGTATAGAGGGGTTAATGTCTCAGTATAGAGGGGTTGATGTCTCAGTATAGAGGGGTTTATGCCTCAGTATAGAGGGGTTGATGTCTCAGTAGAGCGGTTGATGTCTCAGTAGAGCGGTTTATGCCTCAGTAAATTTGATCATATTACTCCAGTGCTAGCCTCTCTACACTGGCTTCCTGTCAAAGCAAGGGCTGATTTCAAGGTTTTACTGCTAACCTACAAAGCATTACATGGGCTTGCTCCTACCTATCTCTCTGATTTGGTCCTGCCGTACATACCTACACGTACGCTACGGTCACAAGACGCAGGCCTCCTAATTGTCCCTAGAATTTCTAAGCAAACAGCTGGAGGCAGGGCTTTCTCCTATAGAGCTCCATTTTTATGGAACGGTCTGCCTACCCATGTCAGAGACGCAAACTCGGTCTCAACCTTTAAGTCTCTACTGAAGACTCATCTCTTCAGTGGGTCATATGATTGAGTGTAGTCTGGCCCAGGAGTGGGAGGGTGAACGGAATGGCTCTGGAGCAACGAACCGCCCTTGCTGTCTCTGCCTGGCCGGTTCCCCGCTTTCCACTGGGATTCTCTGCCTCTAACCCTATTACAGGGGCTGAGTCACTGGCTTACTGGGGCTCTCTCATGCCGTCCCTGGAGGGGGTCCACCTGAGTGGGTTGAGTCACTGATGTGGTCATCCTGTCCCCCCCCCCCCCCCCCCTTGGGTTGTGCCGTGGCGGAGGTCTTTGTGGGCTATACTCAGCCTTGTCTCAGGATGGTAAGTTGGTGGTTGAAGATATCCCTCTAGTGGTGTGGGGGCTGTGCTTTGGCAAAGTGGGTGGGGTTATATCCTTCCTGTTTGGCCCTGTCCGGGGGTGTCCTCGGAATGGGCCACAGTGTCTCCTGACCCCTCCTGTCTCAGCCTCCAGTATTTATGCTGCAGTAGTAGTTTATGTGTCGGGGGGCTAGGGTCAGTTTGTTATATCTGGAGTACTTCTCCTGTCCTATTCGGTGTCCTGTGTGAATCTAGGTGTGCGTTCTCTAATTCTTTCCTTCTCTATTTCTCTCTCTCGGAGGACCTGAGCCCTAGGACCATGCCCCAGGACTACCTGACATGATGACTCCTTGCTGTCCCCAGTCCACCTGGCTGTGCTGCTGCTCCAGTTTCAACTGTTCTGCCTTAATATTATTCGACCATGCTGGTCATTTATGAACATTTGAACATCTTGGCAAGTCAGTTAAGAACAAATTCTTATTTTCAATGACGGCCTATCTGCCTGTTCACAGAACGACAGATTTGTACCTTGTCAGCTCGGGGATTTGAACTTGCAACCTTTCAGTTACTAGTCCAACACTCTAACCACTAGGCTACCCTGCCGCCCCATCTTGGCCATGTTCTGTTATAATCTCCACCCGGCACAGCCAGAAGAAGACTGGCCATCCCACATATGCTCTCTCTAATTCTCTCTTTCTTTCTCTCTCTCGGAGGACCTGAGCCCTAGGACCATGCCCCAGGAATACCTGACATGATGACTCCTTGCTGTCCCCAGTCCACCTGACTGTGCTGCTGCTCCAGTTTCAACTGTTCTGCCTTATTATTATTCGACCATGCTGGTCATTTATGAACATTTGTACATCTTGGCCATGTTCTGTTATAATCTCCACCCGGCACAGCCAGAAGAGGACTGGCCACCCCACATAGCCTGGTTCCTCTCTAGGTTTCTTCCTAGGTTTTGGCCTTTCTAGGGAGTTTTTCCTAGCCACCGTGCTTCTACACCTGCATTGCTTGCTGTTTGGGGTTTTAGGCTGGGTTTCTGTACAGCACTTTGAGATATCAGCTGATGTACGAAGGGCTATATAAATACATTTGATTTGATTTGATTTGATTTGTATAGAGGGGTTGATGTCTCAGTATAGAGGGGTTGATGGGTTTATGCCTCAGTATAGAGGGGTTGATGTCTCAGTAGAGCGGTTGTTGTCTCAGTAGAGCGGTTGATGTCTCAGTATAGAGGGGTTGATGTCTCAGTATAGAGGGGTTGAGGGGTTAATGTCTCGGTATAGAGGGGTTGATGTCTCAGTGTAGAGGGGTTTATGCCTCAGTATATTCTGCTCTGTCACTGTGTGAATAAGGCTATCACTAAGTAGGCTAACGGCCCCTTTCATTCTTCCCTCAGCCCTCCACCTCATCCCTCCCTCCCTGCTCTGTGCTATTTGTCTCCCTTCTCCTAAATTATCCCCAGAGGTTCTTTTTTAGCACCTCTCCTGTTAATTAATCTCTTCTTTCATAGCAGAGCCCCAGATAGATCCGTTGTGCTCTCTGTCGCGTCTCAAATGGCTCTCTATTCCACTATTTAGTCCGATACTTTGATCAGGGCTCATTGGGAATAGGAAAACAGGGTGCTATTTGGGACGTATCCTCCAGTGGAGGCTGCTGAGGGCAGGGCGGCTCGTAATAATGTCTGGAATGGAGACAAAGGAGTGGTATCAACCACATGGAAACCACGTCTTTGACGGATCTCACACTGTTCCATTGACTCCATTCCAGCCTTTATTATGAGCCATCCTCCCCTCAGCAGCCTCCACTGGTATCCACAGATACAGACACAGTGCTGCTGATCTGAGGTACAGTACGGGGCTATGGCTGGAGGGATGGAGGGAGACAGCGGGTGCGTGTGTGTGTGTGCGCGTGTGCGTGTGCGTGTGCGTGTGTGCGAGTCTCTGAAAATGTGTGTCTGTTTTTCCCCTCCATTCCACTAGCACAGTCTTCCGAAGAGAGGTGATTTCGAATGCAGCTAGTCATTATAAAATATAAAACCTAATTTCTCTCATTTCTGACTAAATCTCTTTCATTTTCCTTTTCAAAGGAACAATCAACTGCAAAAAAAAAAGTACAGAAACGTGATGGTTTTGTAAAAGAGAGTCACACTTCTCCCCCTCATCCTCATCCTGGTCCTCCTCCACCCCTCCTCTTCCTCCTCCATCCCTCCTCCTCCACCCCTCCTCGCAAGTTCATGGGTGAACAGGGAGTAAAGGAGGGGGCTGAGCACACACCCTTGTGGGGCCCCTGTGTTGAGGATCAGCGTAGTGGAGGTGTTGTTTCCTACTTTCACCACCTGGGGGGTGGCCCGTCAAGGAAGTCCAGGACCCAGTTGCACAGAGCGGGGTTCAGACCCAGGGCCACGGGTGTAATAATTTGTTTTGGAGGGTACTATGTTGTTGAAGTCAGAGCTGTGTTCAATGAACAGCATAACATAGGTATTCCTCTTGTCCAGGTGGGATAGTTCAGTGTGCAGTGCGATGGCGACTGCATCGTCTTGGGATCTACTTGTGCGGTGTGCAAATTGAAGTGGGTCTTGGGTGTCACGTAAGGTAGAAGGGGACAAGATCCTTGACTAGCCTCTCAAAGTGCTTCATGATGACAAAAGTGAGTGATCGTCATTTAGTTCAGTAACCTTTACTCTCTTGAGTACAGGATCAATGGTGGACATCTTGAAGCAAGTGAAGAACAGCAGACTGGGATAGTGAGAGATTGAATATGGTCTCTGAGGACGCGGCTAAGGATGCCATCTGGGCTGGCAGCCTTGCGCTTAAATGTCTTACTCACTTCGGCCACAGCTGATTGAGAGAATGCCAAGTGTCCAAAACTGTCATCAAGGCAAAAGGTGGCTACTTTGACGAATCTCAAATGTAAAATATATATTTTTTGTAACACTTTTTTGGTGTGACTCCATATGTGTTATTTCATAGTTTGATTTCTTCACTATTATTCTACAATGTAGAAAATAGTAAAAAATAAAGAAAAACCCTTGAATGAGTAGGTGTGTCCAAACTTTTGACAGGTAGTGTAATTTGGAGAGATCCATGATTCCGTGAAACAGATGTTACAGTCCCTGATGTCTCTCTTTATTGTCCAGGAACATTAGAATTAATATATTCGGAAGTGGTGGATGGTGTGCCTGCCTCCTGAGTTCAACTAGAAGTCCAGAAGGGGGGGGGATACGAACAATGGATCCAATTTGTGAAAGTCGTATTTCTGGTCGTTCTCTCTACTATTATTCTGACATTTCGCATTCTTAAAATCAAGTGGTGATCCTAATTGACCTAAGACAGGGAATTTGTACTATTAGATGTCAGGAAGTGTGAAAAAGTGTGAAAAACTGAGTTTAAATGTATTCGACCTCAACCCAGTGTCAGCCCACTGAACTTCAGACTTCAACTGTAGCTGTGATTCCCGGACTGAAATTCCTCCCATGTCTCTGACCCATTGATACTACAGAAAAAACACTATTTCCATTGATCGTTATGTATTTATCTTCTATATATTCTTACACCTGTAACGGTGTTGAGGTTATTGTTTGTTAGGTATGTCAGGTAGGGTGTGCCTACCAGAGAAAATATAGATTTTTACTTTGTTTTTGAGAGGGAATGAGTCCCGTCTGGTCCGTGAAGTCTACACCAATACTGTAAAGGAAGTCAGGCGCAGGAGAGCAGAAATGGGGAGCAAACGGAGCACTTTATTGAGGCGAAACAAAACACGGCACTCAGAAAACTAAACACACACGGGTTACAATTACCCGGCGCAAACCAGCCTGGACATTTACATTTAAACAATTCCACGCACAGACATGGGGGGAAAACAAAGGGTTATATGCTAGATGAGTAATGAGGGAATGCAAACCAGGTGTGCGGGAAAACAAGACAAAACAAATGGAAAATGAAAGGTGGATCAGCGATGGCTAGAAGACCGGTGATGTCGACCGCCAAACGAACAAGGAGAGGGACCGACCTCGGGGGAAGTCTTGACAAATACAAAGGAATCATGAAAAACTCAGTATGGAAATACACTTTTCATAAACCCTTAAAACATTGGAAATTAACTTCAAAACAACTGTGTTATTTTGCATTGGTTGTAAAATAAATAAATAAATGATGACACATAATAACGTAACAACACAATGACCTCTGGTTCTTCAAGAAAAGTCCTCAGGCCTAAAAAGAACCAGTAAATGAGTTCAGTGAACCCAAGTGACCTCAGTCATGCTATTGCCCTTCCATAAAGTGATGCTTAGCTAGTTAAACAACATGTTCAACAGGTGTTGTACACACCCCACGTAACATTAGCTAATGAGCCAGCCAGCTAACGATAGCTAGTTAAACAACAATGAACAAAGTGCCAACAATGAACAAAGTGCCAACACTGCCTAACATTAGACTCTAAATAGAAAAGTAAACAGCTTTGGGTAACGAGCTAGCTAGCTAACAGTACACTTTATCTTAAGACATATAGCTAGCTAGCTAACAGTACACTTTAGCTTAAGACATATAGCTAGCTAGCTAAGAGTACACTTTAGCTTAAGACATATAGCTAGCTAACAGTACACTTTAGCTTAAGACATATAGCTAGCTAGCTAACAGTACACTTTAGCTTAAGACAGCTAGCGAGGTAAACAATGAATCTAGCTAGGTAAACAATATTTAGGATCACACACACACACGTCACGTAACGTTAGCTAACGAGCCAGCCAGCTAACGTTAACTAGTTAAACAACAGTGAACAAAGTGGCAACAATGCCACAGTGCTGGGAGCTAACCAACCAGGTCCAAAATTAGCTAGCTAACATTAAGCTCTAACTAGAAAAGCAAACGACTCTGGGAAACAAATAATAACGTCAGCTAGGAAGGCAGCCAGATAAACTCACCCCATTCCGTACAAATGTGCACAACCGCAACATTCAAACGAGGCTACAAAGAAAACTACATGGGACTGTAGCGACTGTGTTGACGTCAAAATCAGGGGTGTGAACTAGGTTTCTATTCAAGGGTTGATTGACATGGTAATGGACCTATAGTATTGGAGAACAGTTAAAAAAAAACTGACCCTCCGTTACATCGTGACATGTCATGTCGTAACGTACAGCACACATAAAGCAACTATTTCAAATCAAATGTATTTATATAGCCCTTCGTACATCAGCTGATATCTCAAAGTGCTGTACAGAAACCCAGCCTAAAACCCCAAACAGCAAGCAATGCAGGTGTAGAAGCACCTGCAGGTGTCTTACAATCTCTCTCCACCAGGTGGAGCACTTCTCTCATCGTTTAGAAACAAGAAATGGACAGGGACGGGGGGATACCTAGTCATTTTGTTCGTCATCATTGCATGTGATCATCATTCTCAAAGCCGCTGTTTACTTCTAAGATCACTTTAGCACCGCCGTAAAAACCCGATTCAAATGCGACACAAACCTTCCAATAGGGTTAGGGTTAGGTCTGTAATGACACATTATATAAACTCTTTATAGTGTTTTATTTACATTTTAGAGGCGATAAGGTGATAAGCTGGACAGTCGAGTGGAAAAAAAGCAGTTTTCCCAAACGACATCTCTCCTTCTCATCATCACGCATTAGTTTCACTTCCCTACCTGATATTTAAAAAAAAGACCCGACGGGGCTCATTGGTGCCTTGAATTATGCAGAATTATGCAGCGTGTAGGTCATGTAATTGATTCTGTTGGAAAAGGGGAGAAATTGTGCTTTACAATGGTATTGACATTACAGTTGATCTGGAAGTATTACGTTTTTGGGGCGCTAAAATAAGGGCAATTGTACTAAGGCGATGCACGAGTTTACGTGAGTTTACATTAGCTAGCTAACAGTACACTTTAGCTTGAAATGAAACCACTTTGTCAAAATTAGAAATGTGTAATATATTAAAATGTAGCTCGCTAACGTTAAGACTATCAACATGCATAATGGACGCATCACAGACTGACGAGCTCAAATAGACAGACGCCTTCAATATGGCAGACCAATCTGAACTCCTCTCTCAGCATGTCCAGCCCACTCATTATCTCAGCCAATCACAGCTAGTGGGAAGGTTCCTGACTTTTTCCTGTGGCTTAACCAACAAGGCTCAAAATTTAACAATGTTATTCGTATTTACAGATGGCATACAAGTTTGTTATTAAGGCACATGAAAGTTCACATGTTCCAGAAGGTATTTCTGCCAAAAAAAAACACATTTTGAAAGAAAAAAAAGTCCCACAAAATACACAAGTAGATCAGATACTGGTTGATCCTGCGACACGGCTACAGTACACACTTTTAAAACACAACAAAACAAACTGGATATGAACAAGCTTCCAAGCTGAGAGTTGAACACTTCTTCTCTCCCATCACTGTCACAACCCACTTTTGCTCAGCTATTAAATAGGGTATTAAAGGGGACACCCCATTGGCAGGAGAAGAACTGAGATGGTTCATCACAACAAGCACAGGGCAGTAAAGTTAATAGCTTTCTCTGAGTCTGTGACCACATACAGGGCAGTATAGTTAAAGTACAAGTATTCTTCCCCAGAAAACTCTTTCTATATCGTAGTTACCTGGAGTGTCTGTTTCTATACTGTAGATACCTGGAGTCTCTGTTTCTATACTGTAGATACCTGGAGTCTCTGTTTCTATACTGTAGATACCTGGAGTCTCTGTTTCTATACTGTAGCACAACCTGCAGATAAAGAAGACTGAATGACTATGCCAAACGTCACCACTTCCTCCCGCTCCGGCTCACACCAAGACTAGAACCTGGGACCTCTTGCCACACAAACACACCTGACCCTCATCCTGAATCGTTCTTAGCCATTCGCGTTACCAAAAAAGCTTTCAATTCGGGCGACAGAAGTGGAGGTTTTGGACCGGGGAGTGACTTTACAAATCTGTTGCACCAGGTCTTAACAGTATAAACCCACTGGGGGGAAAAAATGGTTGAATCAACATTGTTTCCACCTCATTTCAACCCAAAATATCTATGTGATGACATTGAATCAATGTGGAAAACTAATTGGATTTGGAAAAAGTCAACTTTTAACAAACTTTCTTGTTTTTTTTCATCCAACTTCATGAACCTAAATGTTTTGTTGATTTAATGTTGTATTCAGGTTAGTTGACAACTAAACCAAATGTAAACCAAAACTAGACGTCTGTGGCCAGTGGGAAAGCCGTATTAAAGAACCTGAAAGACTTCTACAATCTGCTCTTTGATAATCTACACAGCTGCTAATTCAGCATATCATCTCATTTCCTTGATGGAAACAAAGTGTTTCTTTAGATTAGCATTAGAGCTAAGTGCTGTTGTTAGTTAGTCTTTAGCTAACAAGCTGTATGGAGATAAATAGCACTCTGGCTGGTGATTGTGTGTGTGTGTGTGTGTGTGTTCCCTGCCTGGTGTTGGAGGTAAAACAGTCACAGGAATAAGAGAAGTTGTTTCTAAGACACCGTCGCCACGGAAACTATGCAAACACAGCGGCAACGAGCAACATTTTGTGGATTCCTTATTCATTTCCTCTTTCCAAGAGGCCTCTTCGAAACATGATGGTCGAGGTAGGATTGTATTCACAAGGGCATCACTAGAAAAAAAAAACATGAAAATTACTTTCGAATAAGGAACCTATTTTTCGGTGGCTTTAGAGTTTACTTTTCCATCGTTGATGTCTCTCACAGGCCGGCAACACTCTCACGTTGCAGTGGGCAGGACAAAAAGCAGCGCACACCTCTCTACCCAAGCCAGCCCGTGATCGGCGTGTCAGTGTTAAAGGCTGGAGATGAGAGGAAAGGGAGATAAGAGTAGAGGAGAGGAGAGGAGAATAGAGGAGCGGGAGAGAAGAAGAGGAGGGGGAGAGGATAAGAGAGGAGAAGAGAGGGGAGGAGAAGAGAATGATGAGAGGAGAGGTGAGGAGAATAATGAGGAGAGGTGAGGAGAATGTTGAGAGGGGAGGATAATGATGAGAGGGGAGAAGAGGAGAATAATGAGAGGGGAGGATAATGATGAGAGGGGAGGATAATGATGAGAGGGGAGAAGAGGAGAATTATGAGAGGGGAGAAGAGGAGAATGATGAGAGGGGAGGAGAATGATGAGAGGGGAGGAGAGGAGAATGATGAGAGGGGAGGAGCCTGAAGGAACATGGCGTGGTGCTGAATCACAAACATGATTGACCGTGAGCCAAATATAGCAATGCTGCAAAGAGTCTGCCAATACACACACACACACACACACACGAAGGAAGATGGGTAGGAACAGAGAACGATGGGTAGGAAGAGAGAACGATGGGTAGGAAGAGAGAACGATGGGTAGGAAGAGAGAACGATGGGTAGGAAGAGAGAACGATGGGTAGGAAGAGAGAACGATGGGTAGGAAGAGAGAACGATGGGTAGGAAGAGAGAACGATGGGTAGGAAGAGAGAACGATGGGTAGGAAGAGAGAATGATGGGTAGGAAAAGAGAATGATGGGTAGGAAAAGAGGATGATGGGTAGGAAGAGAGAATGATGGGTAGGAAAAGAGAACGATGGGTAGGAAGAGACAACGATGGGTAGGAAGAGAGAATGATGGGTAGGAAAAGAGAATGATGGGTAGGAAAAGAGGATGATGGGTAGGAAAAGAGAACGATGGGTAGGAAGAGAGGATGATGGGTAGAAAAAGAAAGACAAAGAGAAAAAGAGAAAAAGAGGAAGAGAGGTGGATAGAGGGAGAGAGGGGGAAAGAAAGATGGAGATTAGCAATGAGAGGGAGAGAGAAAGAGGGAAAGATGGAGAGATGAAGAGAGGCAGAGAGAGGGCGTAGGGGGAGAGGGAAAGATGGAGAGATGAAGAGAGGCAGAGAGAGGGCGAGGGGGAGAGGGAAAGATGGAGAGATGAAGAGAGGCAGAGAGAGGACGAGAGGGAAAGACAGAGGGGTGGTATGAATCTGTGCTACCCAGGAGCACGAGTACAGAGCATCAATAAGCTGCTCCCAAACACTTTAAACCAGCATCAGGAAATTGAGTAAATCATAGTTCATGTGGGAGGATGGGATCCACCCAAATCATTTACGTTCCTGGATACTTTCACAGCGTTATAAGGCTGCGTTGAGACAATGACTTATCAATGACCCAAAGCCCAGCTAATTTATGTCCCTCTTACTGCCCTGAATGCCTCTGCTGATCCTACAGCTATTGTGTGCAGTAATCATGTGCCTATGAACCAGAGTTATACTGTTAGCACTGAGGTGGTGTCCCCTAGTAGGAAGTCCACTGTGTGCAGCTCACCCTGCACTAACATAAATAACATTAGCATGTCTACTTCTGCAAAGCTTCATCAGTAAAGCAATGAAAAGAATCAAGCGTCCCAGAAAAGTGCTTGAAATAGCCCATGTTAACATATGCAGCCTAAGAAACAAGGTTCATAAAGTCAACAACTTTGCTTGTAACTGATGACATTCATATTACAACTATCTCTGAAACTCACTTAGATAATACCTTTGATGATACAGTGGTAGCGATACATGGTTTCTGAAACTGCTTATTCCAGTTAAGAAAATGACTGTAAAAACAGTTAAATCCTCTTGGATTGATGAGAAATGTAAAAAAAATTGTTTGGTTGAGAGGGATGAGGCAAAAGGAATGGTAAATAAGTCAGGCTGCACAACCGATTGGCAAACGTACTGCTAATGAAGAAATAATGTGAATAAACTGAACAAGAAGAATTAATAAACGGTACTATGTAATAAAGATAAATTATATAAAGAATGATAGTAAAAAGCTTTGGAGCACCTTAAATTAAATTTTGGGCAAAAAGGCAAACTCGGCCCGATCATTAATTGAATCAGATGGCTCATTCATCACAAAACCCACTGATATTGCCAACTACTTCAATGATTTTTCATTGGCAAGATTAGTAAACTTAGGTATGAAATGCCAGCAACAAACGCTGACACTAGACATTTAGGTATATCTGACCAAATTATGAAAGACAAGCATTGTAATTTTGAATCCCATTAAGTGAGTGTGGAAGAGGTAAATAATGATTGTTGTCTATCAATAATGTCAAGCCACCGGGGTCTGAGGATAATAGAGGACAATATTGCCACTCCTATTTAAGCCTACTAGAAAGTGTGTGCCCTAAGGCCTGGAGGGAAGCTAAAGTCATTATGCTACATAAGAATAGTAAAGTCCCCTAGTCGACCAATAAGTCTGTCACCAACCCGTAGTAAACTTCTAGAAAAAAAAAGCTTTTTAAAAATGTTTGACTAGATACAATGCTATTTTACTCTAAACAAATTGACAACAGGATTTCAGCACGCTTATAGGGAAGGACATTCAACAAGCACAGCACTTACACAAATTACTGATGATTGGCTGAGAGAAATTGATGATAAAAAGAGGGGCTGTTTTGTTAGACTTCAGTGCGGCTTCTGACATTATTAATCAGTCAGCTGCTGGAAAAACACATGTGTTATGGCTATATTGTAGATAAACAGTTCACTTCTTTGGGATAGGGGGCGGTATTTTGACGTCCGGATGAAAAGCGTGCCCAAAGTAAACTTCCTGCTGCTCAGGTCCAGAAGCCAGGATATGCATATACTTGGTAGATTTGGATAGAAAACACTCTAACGTTTCTAAAACTGTTAAAATAATGTCTGTGAGTATAACAGAACTGAAATGGCAGGTGAAACCCCGAGGACAAACCATAAAAATAAAATAAATTCAGCATACCACTGATTTCAACGCCTGGCACTTTTATAATAGGGCAAAATCCTCCCTGATTGCAGTTCCTAGGGCTTCCACTAGATGTCAACAGTCTTTAGAAAGAGTTTCTGGCTACTTTTTGGAAAAATGAGGGAGGAGTTGCAGTTTTTCTAAGTGGTGTTTCCAAGCGCATGGCCGAGAAAGCAGCGTTCTTTTTGTTTATCTCCGGTAAAGACAATAACGAATCTCCGTTTTAAATTTTATTGAGAAGAGAATCATATGAAAAGTGTTGTGACCATTGCATTGTGAAAGGCAATTACTTTATATGATAGGTATTTCTAGAGGAAACAATGATTAGGTTTGGTGAAAAAGTTACTGTGTGATTTTGTGTTTGTACTGAACGTGCTTACATAAAAAATTTAATAAAAAAAAGCCTTTTTGATGATCTATTTTGAGTTTTCTACTAAGAGTTGTGAAATTTTACCACATACTTGTGAAAATAGTACCAAAGTGACAAAAACAAAACGGAATTGCCATCATAATTTAATGTGACCAATCCCATCAATTTCATGCAGAAGTGAAACTCCTCCCAAAGAAGAAAATAATATATATCACAACCCATCATCATTGCGTTCCAGATGGTACCCTTTTCTTCACAGCCTCTGGGTCAAAAGTAGTGCACTATATAGGGAATAGGGTGCCCTTTGGAACACAGACATCCATATTCATAGGAAATATTATAATTGATCTTCCTGCCTGAAGTGTGCTTATAAGTTCTTCCGTAGATAAGACACCTCTATCATTCCTGTGACCCAAATCTTTTCCATGACGCTTATTAAGTGCCGGATTTCTTTTAATAGACCTGACATCACCCCCACTATCACACCTCTCATCTACCTCATCTAAATGATCTCATTGATACATAACCTGGTATAATCTTTGTGATGGTTATGATGATTATCTCATTGATACATAACCAGGTATAATCTTTACGACCGAAAATAATTTCTAGACAGGACTGCGATTACTCACCATGGACTAGCAGAATCCTTTTTCTTCTTTCACGACTCTGATGAGCCCGAGGCGGAGGATATGCGGCTCCCTCGGGAACAGGCCCAGAGCCCAGTGATCTGCGTGAAGAGGAGGCAGGGAAAGAGAGGCCGGAGGGCGGGCTACCTTCTGAGAAGTAGGAGGCGATCGAATAAACCCCCCACTCCCCTCAATTCTGCTAGCAAACATGCAATCTTTGGACAATAAATTGGATGAGTTATTAGGAAGATTAAACTACCAACGGGACATTAAAAACTGCAACATCTTATGCTTCACGGAGTTGTGGCTGAACGACGACAATATCAACATTTAGCTGGCTGGTTATACACTGTAGGATAGAACAGCGGTGTCTGGTAAGACAAGGGGCAGCAGACTGTATTTTCGTAAACAACAGCTGGATATCTAAGGACGTCTCGAACTGTTGCTCGCCTGAGGTAGAGTTTCTCATGATAAGCTGTAGACCACACTATCTACCTAGAGAGCTTTCATCTGTATTCTTCGTAGCGGTTTACATTCCACCACAGTCAGAGGCTGGCACTAAGACAGCATTGAATGAGCTGTATTCCGCCATAAGCAAACAAGAAAACACTTACCCAGAGGCGGCGCTCCTAGTAGCCAGGACTTTAATGCAGGGAAACTTAAATCATTTTGACCTAATTTCAATCAGCATTTGAAATGTGCAACCAGAAGGAAAATAACTCTGGACCACCTTTACTCCGCACACAGAGATGTATACAAAGCTCTCCCTCATCTTCCATTTGGCAAATCCGACCATAATTCTATCCTCCTGATTCCTGCTTACAAGCAAATATTAAAGCAGGAAGCACGAGTGACTCGGTCAATAAAAAAGTGGTCAGATGAAGCAGATGCTAAACTAAAGGACTGTTTTGCACAGACTGGAATATGTTCCGGGATTCCTCCGATGGCATTGAGGAGTACACCACATCAGTCACTGGCTTCATCAATAAGTGCATCGATGACGTCGTCCCCACCGTGACCGTAAGTACATACTCCAACCAGAAACCATGGATTACAGGCAGCATCGGCACGGAGCTAAAGGCTAGAGCTACCAGATGAGCTAAAGCACTTCTATGCTCGCTTCAAGGCAAAATAACACTGAAACATGCATGAAAGCACCAGCTGTACCGGAAGACTGTGTGATCACGCGCTCCGCAGCTGATGTGAGTAAGACCTTTAGACAGGTCAATAGTCACAAGGCCGCAGGGCCAGACGGATTACCAGGACGTGTATTCAGAGCGTGACCTGACCAACTAGCAAGTGTCTTCACTGACATTTTCAACCTCTCCCTGTCCGAGTCTGTAAAACCAACATGTTTCAAGCAGACCACCATAATGCTTGCGCACAAGAACACTAAGGTAACCTGCCTAAATGACTACCAACCCGTAGCACTCACGTCTGTAGCCATGAAGTGCTTTGAAAGGCTGGTCATGACAGACATCATCACAGAAACCCTAGACCCACTCCAATTTGCATAACGCCCCAACAGATCCTCAGATGATGCAATTTCTATTGCACTCCACACGGCCCTTTTCCACCTGGACAAAAGGAACACCTATGTGAGAATGCTATTCATTGACTACAGCTCAGCGTTCAACACCATAGTGCCCTCAAATATCATCCATAACCTAAGGACATTGGGACTAAACACCTCCCTTTGCAACTGGATACTGGACTTCCTGATAGCAAGTGGTAAGGGTAGGTAACAACACATCCACCGCACTGATCCTCAACACAGCCCCTCAGGGGTGTGTGCTCAGTCCCCTCCTGTACTCCCTGTTTACTCATGACTGCACGGCCAGGCACGACTCCAACACATAATTAAATTTGCCGATTACACAACAGTGGTAGGCCTGATCACCGAAAACGATGGGACAGCCTATAGGGAGGAGGTCAGAGACCTGGCTGGGTGGTGCCAGAATAACAACCTATCCCTCAACGTGATGAAGACAAAGGAGATGATTGTGGACTACAGGAAAAAGAGGACCGAGCACGCCCCCATTCTCATCGACGGGGCAGCAGTGGAGCAGGTTGAGCGCTTCAAGTTCCTTGGTGTCCACATCACCAACAAACTAACATGGTCCAAACACACCAAGACAGTCGTGAAGAGGGAATGAAAAAAACATATTCCCCCTCAGGAGGCTGAAAAGGTTTGCCATGGGTCCTCAGATCCTAAAAAGGTTCTACAGTTGCATCACTGGTTGGTATGGCAACTGTTCGGTCTCCGACCACAAGGCACTACAGAGGGTAGTGCGAACGGCTCAGTACATCACTGGGGCCAAGCTTCCTGCCTTCCAGGACCTCTATACCAAGCAGTGTCAGAGGATGGCCCTAAAAATTGTCAAAGACTCCAGCCACCCTAGTCATAGACTGTTCTCTCTGCTACCACACGGCAAGTGGTACCGGAGATCCAAGAGGCTTCTAACCCCTGAACATCTAGTCAAACGGCTACCCAGACTATTCACATTGCCCCTGTCCTCTCCACACCAATGCCACTCTCTGTTGTCATCTTTGCATAGTCACTTTAATAACTCTACCTACATGTACATACTACTTCAACTAACCGGTGCCCCCACACATTGACTGTACCGGCACATCCCCCCACCCCTGTATGTTACTGTACTGTTATTTTTTACTGATGCTCTTTAATTAATTGTTACTTTTGTCTCTTATTCTTATTTTATTTTATTAATATAGGTTTTTCTCATTGAGATAACGTCTCTTTTCCAAGAGAGACCTGGTCCAATAGCAGCAGGGGGAACAACGTTTCAGACAAAACAACTTACATACACTAACGCAACATTAAACAAAACTGTAAACACGCATACAGTACAACAAAAACATTGTACGTTTAAAAACACAAAAGTCTTGACTAAAAACAGCTGTCCTAAAGACAATTACACTCTTCTATGATATATACATCAATCAAGTGTTTAAACTCCACCAACGAAACTAGATCATCACATTTTAAAATGTTCAGGAGAGAATTCCAGGACCACGGAGCTGAGTAACTATAACTATTTCTACCATGACCTGTTCTACTTTTTGGTTCTGTTAGAAGCAAATGAGAATGGGACCGTAACTGATATTTATCTACTGATCTGATTAAAAAAGAACAGAGATAAAGTGGCATTTTACCCAATATGGCCTTATAAACCAGTGTATACCAGGGTTTAAGCCTACAATATGGCCTTATAAACCAGTGTATACCAGTGTTTAAGCCTACAATATGGCCTTATAAATCAGTGTATACCAGTGTTTAAGCCTACAATATGGCCTTATAAATCAGTGTATGCCAGTGTTTAAGACAACGCAGTATTTAAGCCTGGTCAATGACGACCAGCCAACAGCGCTGTAGAGATCACAATGATGTGTTAGACGTTTCTGATTTGTAATGAACCTGAGGGCTGCATGATACACTGAATCAAGTGCTCTCAGGGTAGTGGCTGAGGCCTGCATATATATAACATCACTAAAATCTAAAACTGCCAGTAATGTACATCGTACCAGCTCCTTCCTGGCCTCCGGAGAAAAACAAGCCTTATGCCGGTAATAAAAACCTATTCTCAGCTTGAGCTTCCTTATCAAGTTCTCTACATGCACAGTGAAGCTTAGCTTATCATCAACCCACACACCCAAATATTTGTACACTTTAACTTACTCTATAGTATGTCCAGTCAATGTAGCAATGACATGATTAGTAACATGCCTGGCATTTGAAAATACCATGCATTATGTTTTACCCAAATTTAGAACCAGCTTTAAATCATACAGACTCTGTTGAATGATGTTAAATGCTCTTTGGGCATTTTCAAAAGCTAAAGATAAACTACTACCACTTGAATAAGGAACAGTATCATCTGCATAAAAACAAACATCCTCTGTTTCAATAAGATCCCCCAATGTTGTTGATATACAAAATGAACAACAGTGGGCCCAAAATAGAACCTTGCGGGACACCTGAGCACACCTCTATGGACTCAGATTTACAACCATCCGCCATTACACATTGTGTACGATTTGATGGGTAATGTATAAACCAATCTAGAGCATGACCAGTAATTCCACAACATTTTAACCTTTGTACTAACACAGCGTGGTCCACAGTGTCAAAAGCCTTCGACAAATCAAGAGCACAGTGGATGTCACTTAAAACCTTCAATGTTGCTGAAACAGTGCTGTGGCCAGACCTAAAACCTGATTGCATTCCATTTAAGATGTTGTTTTCTTGGAAGTAGGTCTTTAGCTGCCTACTAACTAAGGACTCCAGTACCTTTGACAGTACAGACAATTTTGATATGGGTCGATAGTTGTCAAGTAGCGAAGGATCTCCACCATTCAGGAGAGGCAGTACAAAAGCAGATTTCCATAACTTGGGGATTTCCTGAACATCAAGCTTGAGGTTAAAAATATATGTTATCCATATTTTTTTTAACTGTCGGTTGGGTTCTCGTAAGTAAGCATTTCACTGTAAGGTCTACACATGTTGTATTCAGCAGATAGTAGAGAGGGAAGAGAGTGTACTGTAGGAGGGGGATAGTGTACTGCAGGAGGGTGATAGTGAACTGCAGGAGGGGAATAGTGTACTACAGGATTGGGATAGTGTACTGCAGGAGGGGGATACTGCAGGAGGGAAGATAGTGTACTGCAGGAGGGGGATAGTGTACTGCAGGAGGGGGATACTGCAGGAGGGAAGATAGTGTACTGTAGGAGGGGGGATAGTGTATTGCAGGAGGGGAGTAAGAGTGCTTCCCAAATGACAAACTATTCCCTATAAAGTACACCACTTTGCAGTGCACTATATCGCAGGTTAGCGTTTATTGTCGTAAGACTTGGTCCTGGTGGTAGAACTGCCCGACTTCCCCTTAGATAGTCCAGCTGCAAAGTTCAAAATATTCAACATTTATGAAATTCATGAAAACAAAAATGAGGTAATTTAGCATTAGGCATTACATGCTGTCCACAACACTCGCGTGACGTGTGCTAAATACATTTACACATACGTGTTGTTCAAACCCAAACTGCTCGTCAACACGTCAACGAGGGTCTGCATGGCCAGGCGCTGAAATCAAACCTGGTCCTATTTGTGACACAAGTCCCGCCTCTCCTCATTGGTTTTTAGGAGCATATACCCACGTGGGTGATTGAAAGACGAACTGAGGTTCACACTCCAGTCCAGTTGGTGGTGGTAATGCACCTTAAAAGTTGGTTGCTAACCTCCATATAAAGTCCCAATGTTTATATCCCAGGACAAATTAGCTACAACAACAAGCTAGCTAGCTAAATTGCCATTAATGTTTCATGTGATTCGACCTGTCCCCAAATTAATATAGTTGGTTCAGAGTTTGTTTTGATATTTCAACCTGCGTGTCCTGATTGCGTCTGGTGTGGATGGACAGAATCAACATGCGCGCGATGGCACACTCGAACACAAACTCCCGGTCTAGTCAGCATTTAAGGGTCAGCAGTCTGGTTAACCTCTTGGATCTCTAGGGGCGCTATTTCATTTTTGGATAAAAAACGTTCCCGTTTTAAGCGCAATATTTTGTCACGAAAAGATGCTCGACTATGCATATTATTGACCGTTTTGGAAAGAAAACACTCTGACGTTTCAGAATCTGCAAAGATATTGTCTGTAAGTGCCCCAGAACTCATTCTACAGGCGAAACCAAGATGATACGTCAACCAGGAAATGAGCAGAATCTCTGAAGCTCTGTTTTCCATTGTCTCCTTATATGGCTGTGATTGCGCAAGGAATGAGCCTACACTTTCTGTCGTCTCCCCAAGGTGTTTGCAGCATTGTGACGTATTTGTAGGCATATCATTGGAAGATTGACCATAAGAGACTACATTTTCCAAGTGTCCGCCTGGTGTCCCTGCGTCGAAATTGGAGCGCAAAGCCAGGTGCAATTATTTTTCCATTTGAGAGCAAGGAGAAACCAGGCTTCCACGAAGGATATATCATCGAAGAGATATGTGGAAAAACACCTTGAGGATTGATTCTAAACCACGTTTGCCATGTTTCAGTCGATATTATGGAGTTAATTTGGAAAAAAGTTCGCGTTTTGAGGGCTGAATTTTCGTTTTTTTTTTTATTTTTTATTTTATTTTTTGGTAGCCAAATGTGATGTACAAAACGGAGCTATTTCTAATACACAAAGAATCTTTTTGGAAAAACTGAGCATCTGCTATCTAACTGAGAGTCTCCTCATTGAAAACATCAGAAGTTCTTCAAAGGTAAGTTATTTTATTTGAAGGCTTTACTTGTTTTTGTGAAAATGTTGCCTGCTAAATGCTAACGCTAATGCTGACGCTGAATGCTACGCTAGCTAGCTACTGTTACACAAATGATTGTTTTCCTATGGTTGAAAAGCATATTTTGAAAATCTGAGATGACAGTGTTGTTAACAAAAGGCTAAGCTTGAGAGATAGCATATTTATTTCATTTCATTTGCGATTTTCATGAATAGTTAACGTTGCGTTATGGTAATGAGCTTAGGTCTATAAATAGAATCCCGGATCCGGGTTTGGTCGTCGCAACAGGTTAAGGTTAGGGTTCAATGTGGTTCCAAATCAGATTTGCTGACTTTGTGGCTGTGCCACCACTCTGCAGAGCTGCCTCCAGAACAACATTCATGACTAAAAACGCTAACCTACCACTATAAAGGAATAGAGAGTCATTTGGTACACAGACAAGGTATGCTCTACCTAAATAAAAAGCAGACTAGAGGACATAGTGGAATACAGGACAAAGACATATTAGCAGACTAGAGGACATAGTGGAATACAGGACAATGGCCTATTAACAGACTAGAGGACATAGTGGAATACAGGACAAAGGACTATTAGCAGACTAGAGGACATAGTGGAATACAGGACAAAGGACTATTAGCAGACTAGAGGACATAGTGGAATACAGGACAATGGACTATTAGCAGACTAGAGGACATAGTGGAATACAGGACAAAGGACTATTAGCAGACTAGAGGGTATAATGGAATACAGGACAAAGGACTATTAGCAGACTAGAGGACATAGTGGAATACAGGACAATGGACTATTAACAGACTAGGGGACATAGTGGAATACAGGACAATGGCCCATTAGATGGCAATTGCGTTTCAATGCAATATAACTCCATAAGAGTCCTTAGGGTTGGATTTACTGTAGATGAAGACGTGGTAGCCAATAGGACTGGATACAGGTGGATAAGAGATGAAAATGCAATTCAACAGGGTGAGTTACTACACTCAATAGGTAGGATAATGAATTACAGTATGTTAATTATATGTTAATTATACCATAAGGTGACTGAGTTACTCCCTTGTCAAGACTTACAGTATGTTAAATAGACCATTAGGTGATAAATCATCTTTAGGCTTTTCACAAAAATAAACAAAAAAAAGTGGAGTAGCTGAAGAATGAATTTGTCCAACTAGCTGAAAGGGTTTTCAGAAATGCTGATGCCTATCGATCCAGTCCTGTAAGGACGTACAACAACTCATTCAGAGATGAAAGTCAGGTCATGAAAAGAGGGGAGCACCTGGTGCTCTATGCCAGACTCACAGAGGAGAGAGAGAGAGAGAGAGAGAGAGAGAGAGAGAGAGAGAGAGAGAGAGAGAGAGAGAATGAGAGAATGAGAGATTGAGAGAGAGAGAAAGAGAATGAGACAGAGAGACAGAGACAGAGAGAGAGAGAGAGAGAATGAGACAGAGAGACAGAGAGACAGAGAGACAGAGAGACAGAGAGTCTGACTTGCTGACTGAAGACTTCTCTCTCAAAACTGGACCACACACACACACACTTCATCATTGTAAGAGGCTGTTCACTCTTTCAGACAAAAAGTGAACAATAAAGTTTCCCTCCAGAGATTCAAACGGGTACACATTTTGTAGTTTTTTGAGCAATCACGCGGGATGCCTTGAACCTTTATTTAAAGCTTTGACATCAAGCTGGTCTCTTTTCATTTGATGTCTGACGGTCCAGAACAATCACATGTTGTGATGTCAGACGGTCCAGATGTCAGACGGTCCAGATGTCTGACGGTCCAGATGTCAGACGGTCCAGATGTCAGACGGTCCAGAACAATCACATGTTGTGATGTCAGACGGTCCAGAACAATCACATGTTGTGATGTCAGACGGTCCAGAACAATCACATGTTGTGATGTCAGACGGTCCAGAACAATCACATGTTGTGATGTCAGACGGTCCAGAACAATCACATGTTGTGATGTCTGACGGTCCAGATGTCAGACGGTCCAGATGTCTGACGGTCCAGATGTCAGACGGTCCAGATGTCAGACGGTCCAGATGTCAGACGGTCCAGAACAATCACATGTTGTGATGTCAGACGGTCCAGAACAATCACATGTTTTGATGTCTGACGGTCCAGAACAATCACATGTTGTGATGTCAGACGGTCCAGAACAATCACATGTTGTGATGTCAGACGGTCCAGAACAATCACATGTTGTGATGTCAGACGGTCCAGAACAATCATATGTTGTGATGTCAGACGGTCCAGAACAATCACATGTTGTGATGTCAGACGGTCCAGAACAATCACATGTTGTGATGTCAGACGGTCCAGATGTCAGACGGTCCAGATGTCAGACGGTCCAGATGTCAGACGGTCCAGAACAATCACATGTTTTGATGTCTGACGGTCCAGAACAATCACATGTTTTGATGTCTGACGGTCCAGAACAATCACATGTTGTGATGTCAGACGGTCCAGAACAATCACATGTTGTGATGTCAGACGGTCCAGAACAATCACATGTTGTGATGTCAGACGGTCCAGAACAATCACATGTTGTGATGTCAGACGGTCCAGAACAATCACATGTTGTGATGTCAGACGGTCCAGAACAATCACATGTTTTCCTTGATGTCACATGACTGTGCAAAACACATGGCTCTACTAAAGTAAACATTTACTGAAGTTATTCTCTCACTGTTTCTGACTGACTGACTTTCACAGTGAACGACTGTCTCTGACCGACTGTCTCTGACCGACTGTCTCTGACCGACTGACTTTCACTGACTTTCACAGTGAACGACTGTCTCTGACCGACTGTCTCTGACCGACTGTCTGTGAACGACTGTGACTGACTGATTTATTATTGCAGGTTAGGAGGAAGGCGTGAGAGCACTACATAGCACTAGTCCCTCCCTCCCTCCCTTTCTCCCTCCCTCCCTCTCTCCCACCTATAAACAGGCCTTGGCACCTATAACAGATGTTATTAGATAAATGGGAAGAGTAATGGAGGGGTCCACAGAGCCTTATAACTCTCATGTTGGGATTAAACTCTACCTAGGACTGAACACTGTAAGTCTGTCTAGGACCTGAACCCTGTCTGTCTAGGACCTGAACCCTGTCTGTCTAGGACCTGAACCCTGTCTGTCTAGGACCTGAACCCTGTCTGTCTAGGACCTGAACCCTGTCTGTCTAGGACCTGAACCATGTATTGGACCTGAACCCTGTCTGTCTAGGACCTGAACCATGTATTGGACCTGAACTCTGTCTGTCTAGGATCACTGGGACCATGTATTGGATCTGAACCCTGTCTGTCTAGGATCTGAACCCTGTCTGTCTAGGACCTGAACCCTGTCTGTCTACAGTCACTGGGACCATGTATTGTGGCTGAACCCTGTCTGTCTAGGGTCACTGGGACCATGTAGATCTCATGTATACTTTTATATGACGACTAGGGTTGTTAAACTGTGGTAACTTTACAACATTTCCAAGGTTTGAGGAGGACTCCCTAAGTGACACACCCAGACGACTCCCTAAGTGAAACACCCAGAGGACTCTAAGTGAAACACCCAGAGGACTCTCTAAGTGAAACACCCAGAGGACTCTCTAAGTGAAACACCCAGAGGACTCCCTAAGTGACACATCCAGAGGACTCCCTAAGTGACACATCCAGAGGACTCCCTAAGTGACACATCCAGAGGACTCCCTAAGTGACACATCCAGAGGACTCCCTAAGTGAAACACCCAGAGGACTCTCTAAGTGACACATCCAGAGGACTCCCTAAGTATCAACTAATATCTGTGATGTACTGTGTCAGTAAAATTGGTCCTAAGTCATGTTGTTCCATGTTGAACGCCACCTGTAAATATGGTGTTGGGTGGACATGAGATGGAGCCCAACAGTAGTTACAACACATCATTCAGTTTTACAATACACATAAACACAGAGCTGCTAGCTGAGTGGTCTCATCTCCTCACACAGATAAATGACACTTTGTTCCACCACAGCCAGGGAGGAGACCAGTGGGACTAATCATGGGATGGAGGGGTAGAGGATGGAGGGCTGGGTGGATGAAGGGACAGAGGGCTGGAGGGATGGAGGGTTAGAGGATGGAGGGCTGGAGGGTTAGAGGATGGAGGGTTAGAGGATGGAGGGCTGGATGGATGAAGGGACTGAGGGCTGGAGGGATGGAGGGTTAGAGGATGGAGGGCTGGAGGGTTAGAGGATGGAGGGTTAGAGGATGGAGGGCTGGATGGATGAAGGGACAGCGGGCTGGAGGGGTAGAGGATGGAGGGGTGGATGGAGGGTTAGAGGATGGAGGGTTAGAGGATGGATGAAGAGACAGAGGGCTGGAGGGTTAGAGGATGGAGGGGTGGATGGAGGGTTAGAGAATGGAGGGTTAGAGGATGGAGGGTTAGAGGATGGAGGGCTGGATGGATGAAGGGACAGAGGGCTGGAGGGTTAGAGGATGGAGGGCTGGATGGATGAAGAGGAGGAAGAGGTGACAGGCTATGAGGAGACTGAAGAGGAGGAAGGGGAGGAAGAGGTGACAGGCTATAAGGAGACTGAAGAGGAGGAAGAGGAGGAAGAGGTGACAGGCTATGAGGAGACTGAAGAGGAAGGAGAGGAGGAAGAGGTGACAGGCTATAAGGAGACTGAAGAGGAGGAGGAGGTGACAGGCTATGAGGAGACTGAAGAGGAGGAAGAGGAGGAAGAGGTGACAGGCTATAAGGAGCCTGAAGAGGAGGAAGAGGAGGAAGAGGAGGAAGAGGTGACAGGCTACAAGGAGACTGAAAAGGAAGGAAAGGAGGAAGAGGTGACAGGCTATGAGGAGACTGAAGAGGAAGGAGAGGAGGAAGAGGTGACAGGCTATAAGGAGACTGAAGAGGAGGAGGAGGTGACAGGCTATGAGGAGACTGAAGAGGAGGAAGAGGAGGAAGAGGTGACAGGCTATAAGGAGCCTGAAGAGGAGGAAGAGGAGGAAGAGGAGGAAGAGGAGGAAGAGGTGACAGGCTACAAGGAGACTGAAGAGGAAGGAAAGGAGGAAGAGGTGACAGGCTATAAGGAGACTGAAGAGGAGGAAGAGGAGGTGACAGGCTACAAGGAAACTGAAGAGGAGGAGGAGGTGACAGGAGTGGCAGGCTCTAAGGAGACTGAAGAGGAGGAGGTGACAGGAGTGGCAGGCTACAAGGAGATTGAAGAGGAGGAAGAGGTGACAGGCTAATAGGAGACTGAAGAGGAGGAGGAAGAGGTGACAGGTTATGAGGAGACTGAAGAGGAGGAAGAGGAGGAAGAGGTGACAGGCTATAAGGAGACTAAAGAGGAGGAAGAGGAGGAAGAGGTGACAGGCTATGAGGAGACTGAAGAGGAAGGAGAGTGAGAAATATAGGGCTGCCTCTGTGTCTCAAATGGCACACTATTCCCTATAAAGTGCACTACTTTAACAATTTAAAACATAGGGATTGGGAGAAGAACAAGTTCAAATATTCTAATGGTGGTGACTATCCTGTGCTTTAGGGTTATGCTTGAGGACTATGGATTTTAAACATCGTATTAACTGTCAACATCCTGTAGTTCCCTCTTTCCTCATTGGCTGGCTAGTTACCCATTTACGAGCTATGCGCGCCCTGGAAACATTTCCTGAATTAAATAGTGATTTGTTTTCCTTTACAAGGTGGACTCTCCCTTCCCTCAGTAATAGCTTTTCAGACCTCAGACCCATGAATCAGTTACAACGCACCTGCCAATACCTAGTTTAGGATACCTAGAATAATTACGGTGCTATCCAGACCCTATCAGACACTCGTAGAAGGTCATTTAATATGCCGCGTGATCGTGATTTACAGCAGAGATTCAGATCTTCTCTCATTGAGGCCAACTGAGCACTGACCATTTTAACTGACGTGTCACTGATCAGTGTGTGTGTGTGTATGTGTATGTGTATGTGTATATGTGTGTGTGTGTGTGTGTGTGTGTGTGTGTGTGTGTGTGTGTGTGTGTGTGTGTATGTATGTGTGTGTGTGTGTGTGTGTATGTGTGTGTGCGTGTGTATGAGAGAGAGATAAGGGGAAGCCTGAGCTACAGTTGAAGTCAGAAGTTTACATACACTGAGGTTGGAGTCATTAAAATTTGGTTTTCAACCACTCCACATATGTCTTGTTAACAAACTATAGTTTTGGCAAGTCGGTTTGGACATCTACTTTGTGCATGACACAATTAATTTTTCCAACAATTGTTCATTTATAATTCACTGTATCACAATTCCAGTGGGTCAGAAGTTTACATACACAAAGTTGACTGTGCCTTTAAACAGCTTGGAATATTCCAGGAAAATTATGTGGCTTTAGAAGCTTCTGAAAGGCTATTTGACATCATTTGAATCAATTGGAGGTGTACCTGTGGATGTACTTCAAGGCCTACCTTCAAACTCAGTGCCTCTTTGCTTGACATCATGGGGAAATCAAACGAAGTCAGCCAAGACCTCAGAAAAAAAATTGTAGACCTCCACAAGTCTGGTTCATCCATGGGAGCAATTTCCAAACGCCTGAAGGTACCACGTTCACCTGTACAAACAATAGTACGCAAGCATAAACACCATGGGACCACGCAGCCGTCATACCGCTCAGGAAGGAGACACGTTTTTGTCTCCTAGAGATGAACGTACTTTGGTGTGAAAAGTGAAAATCAGAACCAGAACAACAGGACCTTGTGAAGTGTCACGTTCGTTGTACGAAGGAGACCAAGGTGCTTCTTCTTCTTCTTCTTCGTCTTCTTCTTTGATTACAGAATGAACACTGAACAAAATAACAAAACGAACCGTGACGCTATATGGATGGTGCAGACAGACAACTAAACATAGGACAAGAACCCACCAACACCAAAGGGAAAATGGCTACCTAAATAGGATCCCCAATCAGAGACAACAACAAACAGCTGCCTCTGATTGGGAACCATATCAGGCCACCATAAACATACAAATACCTAGACCTACAAAAACCTTAGACCTACAAAAACCCTAGACAAATTCAAAAACTAGCGCATCCACCCTAGTCACACCCTGACCTCACCAAAATATAAAGAAACCAGAGATATCTCAGGTCAGGCTGTGACAAAATAATAACCTGAAAGGCCGCTCAGCAAGGAAGAAGCCACTGCTCCAAAAACGCAATAAAAAAGCCAGACTACGATTTGCAACTGCACATGGGGACAAAGATCGTACTTTTTGGATAAATGTCCTCTGGTCTGATGAAACAGAAATAGAACTGTTTGGCCATAATGACCATCGTTATATTTGGAGGAAAAAGGGGGAGGCTTGCAAGCCGAAGAACACCATCCCAACCGTGAAGCATGGGGGTGGCAGCATCAAGTAGTGGGGGTGCTTTGCTGCAGGAGGGGCTGGTGCACTTCATAAAATAGATGGCATGGAAAATTCTGTCGAAATATTGAAGCAACATCTCAAGACATCAGTCAGAAAGTTAAAGCTTGGTCACAAATGGGTCTTCCAAATGGAAAATGACCCCAAGCACACTTCCAAAGTTGTGGCAAAATGGCGTAAGGACAACAAAGTCAAGGTATTGGAGTGACCATCACAAAGCCCTGACCTCAATCCTATAGAATATTTGAGGGCAGAACTGAAAAAGCGTGTGCGAGCAAGGAGGCCTACAAACCTGACTCAGTTACACCAGCTCTGTTAGGAGGAATGGGCCAAAATTCACCCAACTTATTGTGGGAAGCTTGTGGAAGGCTACCCGAAACGTTTGACACAAGTTAAACAATTTAAAGGTAATGCTACCAAATACTAATTGAGTGTATGTAAACTTCTGACCCACTGGGAATGTGATGAAAGAAATAAAAGCTGAAATAAATCATTCTCTCTACTATTATTCTGACATTTCACATTCTTAAAATAAAGTGGTGATGCTAGCTGACCTAAAACAGGGAATTTTTACTCTGATTAACTGTCAGGAATTGTGAAAAACTGAGTTTAAATGTATTTGGCTAAGGTGTATGTGAACTTCCAGCTGTAAATGACTTCAATAGGAATCTCCAACCTAAAACAAATGAAATTCTGCTGAGTGGGTCTGGAGAGGAACGTCTGGAACGTAACTCTGATGGTGAACCTGAACGAAGACACAGGCGTGCTTATAATGGGCCTCTATAAGCCTATGTAGATATTCCATTTTAAAAATCTGCGTTTCCAGCTACAATAGTCATTTACAACATTAACAACGTCTACACTGTATTTCTGATCAATTTGATGTTATTTTAATGGACAAAATAAAATGTGTTTTTCTTTCAAAAGCAAGGACATTTCTAAGTGACCCCAAACTGTTGAACGGCAGTGTACATATAAACATATAGATGAGCAACGACAGAGCAGCAGAGACAAGACGCAATAGATGGTGAAAAAAATGCAGTATATACATATGAGATGAGTAATGCAAGATATATAAACATGATTAAAGTGACTAGTGTTCCATTTATTAAAGTGGCCAATGAAATCAAGTCTGTATGTAGGCAAATAGATCAACTATAGTAGGGTTACATGCATCAACTAGAGACAGCTGGGTAGTGGGACAGTGGAGAGAGGGAGTGGGAGAGGAAGAAGGACAGAGTGACGGATGGCGAAGGAGAGAGGGATGGAGGAAGGAACAGAGAGGGGGATTGTGGAACGAAAAGGAGAGAGGGGGATTGTGGGACGAGAAGGAGAGAGGGATGGAGGAAGGAACAGAGAGGGGGCTTGTGGCACGAGAAGGAGAGAGGGATGGAGGAAGGAACAGAGAGGGGGCTTGTGGGACGAGAAGGAGAGAGGGATGGAGGAAGGAACAGAGAGGGGGATTGTGGGACGAGAAGGAGAGAGGGATGGAGGAAGGAACAGAGAGGGGGCTTGTGGGACGAGAAGGAGAGAGGGATGGAGGAAGGAACAGAGAGGGGGCTTGTGGGACGAGAAGGAGAGAGGGATGGAGGAAGGAACAGAGAGGGGGATTGTGGGACGAGAAGGAGAGAGGGATGGAGGAAGGAACAGAGAGGGGGATTGTGGGACGAGAAGGAGAGAGGGATGGAGGAAGGAACAGAGAGGGGGATTGTGGGACGAGAAGGAGAGAGGGATGGAGGAAGGAACAGTGAGGGGGCTTGTGGGACGAGAAGGAGAGAGAGATGGAGGAAGGAACAGAGAGGGGGATTGTGGGACGAGAAGGAGAGAGGGATGGAGGAAGGAACAGAGAGGGGGATTGTGGGACGAGAAGGAGAGAGGGATGGAGGAAGGAACAGAGAGGGGGCTTGTGGGACGAGAAGGAGAGAGGGATGGAGGAAGGAACAGAGAGGGGGATTGTGGGACGAGAAGGAGAGAGGGATGGAGGAAGGAACAGAGAGGGGGATTGTGGGACGAGAAGGAGAGAGGGATGGAGGAAGGAACAGAGAGGGGGATTGTGGGACGAGAAGGAGAGAAGGATGGAGAAAGGAACAGAGAGGGGGCTTGTGGGACGAGAAGGAGAGAGGGATGGAGGAAGGAACAGAGAGGGGGATTGTGGGACGAGAAGGAGAGAGGGATGGAGGAAGGAACAGAGAGAGGGATAGATACAGAGAGAGGGATGGAGGAATAAACAGAGAGAGGGATGGATAGAGAGAGGGGGATGGATAGAGAGATAAAGTGATGGATGAAACGATGGATGGAGAGACACAGCCATATAAGTGATACACTTACTCGCTGGATCTGAAAGCAAACATTTCTCATCAATGATGAACACATTGGCCACGAGTAGGAGAGAGATATCTCTCTCCATATCACTGTTACATTGAACTGGGTGAATATGAATGACAGTAACCTAAACCTGTCACTGTTACATTGAACTGTGTGAATGGAATATGAATGACTGTAACCTAAACCTGTCACTGTTACATTGAACTGGGTGAATATGAATGACAGTAACCTAAACCTGTCACTGTTACATTGAACTGGGTGAATATGAATGACAGTAACCTAAACCTGTCACTGTTACATTGAACTGGGTGAATATGAATGACAGTCATCCAATATGCTGTAACAGAAATTAGGTCATCCTCATAAAAAAATGAATCGTCCTCCCTCATTTTAAACGGCACCAACCGCCACTGATTTTCACTGTTCCCTATCCCCCTTCAGCCATTGGCTCCTTCACTATCCCCCTGCAGCCATTGGCTCCTTCACTATCCCCCTTCAGCCATTGGCCCCGTCACAATATCCCTACAGCCATTGGCTCCTTCACTATCCCCCTTCAGCCATTGGCTCCTTCACTATCCCCCTTCAGCCATTGGCTCCTTCACTATCCCCCTTCAGCCATTGGCTCCTTCACTATCCCCCTTCAGCCATTGGCTCCTTCACTATCCCCCTGCAGCCATTGGCTCATTCACTATCCCCCTACAGCCATTGGCTCATTCACTATCCCCCTACAGCCATTGGCTCATTCACTATCCCCCTACAGCCATTGGCTCCTTCACTATCCCCCTACAGCCATTGACCCCGTCACTATATCCCTACAGCCATTGGCTCCTTCACTATATCCCTACAGCCATTGGCTCCTTCACTATCCCCCTTCAGCCATTGGCTCCTTCACTATATCCCTACAGCCATTGGCTCCTTCACTATCCCCCTGCAGCCATTGGCTCATTCACTATCCCCCTACAGCCATTGGCTCATTCACTATCCCCCTTCAGCCATTGGCTCCTTCACTATCCCCCTGCAGCCATTGACCCCGTCACTATATCCCTACAGCCATTGGCTCCTTCACTATATCCCTACAGCCATTGGCTCCTTCACTATCCCCCTTCAGCCATTGGCTCCTTCACTATCCCCCTTCAGCCATTGGCTCCTTCACTATATCCCTACAGCCATTGGCTCATTTACTATCCCCCTACAGCCATTGGCTCCTTCACTATCCCCCTTCAGCCATTGGCTCCTTCACTATATCCCTACAGCCACTGTAATTCACTTAGAGACAACCAATATCAACGGAATGTAATTACCTTAGACTGTGTTAGTGACTATGGAAACGGTTTGAATTCTAAGATTGCTAATGACAGCAGGAAAATATGGCTATCACGATGACAAACGATGACCATAAGGACTGCAGGAATACATGGCTAACACGATGACAAACGATGACCATAATGACCGCAGGAAAATATGGCTAACACAATGACAAACGATGACCATATTGACAGCAGGAAAATATGGCTAACACGATGACAAACGATGACCATAATGACCGCAGGAAAATATGGCTAACACAATGACAAATGATGACCATAATGACCGCAGGAAAATATGGCTAACACGATGACAAACGATGACCATAATGACAGCAGGAAAATATGGCTAACACGATGACAAACAATGACCATAATGACAGCAGGAAAATATGGCTAACACGATGGCAAACGATGACCATAATGACCGCAGGAAAATATGGCTAACACAATGACAAATGATGACCATAATGACCGCAGGAAAATATGGCTAACACAATGACAAACGATGACCATAATGACCGCAGGAAAATATGGCTAACACAATGACAAACGATGACCATAATGACAGCAGGAAAATATGGCTAACACGATGACAAACGATGACCATAATGACCGCAGGAAAATATGGCTAACACGATGACAAACGATGACCATAATGACCGCAGGAAAATATGGCTAGCACGATGACAAACGATGACCATAATGACCGCAGGAAAATATGGCTAACACGATGACAAACGATGACCATAATGTATCAACACACACACATGCTGCATGCAGCACATACAATACAGTCACCATACAGTCACCATACTGTACAATACATTCACCATACAGTCACCATACTGTACAATGTAGTCACCATACTGTACAATACATTCACCATACAGTCACCATACTGTACAATACATTCACCATACAGTCACCATACTGTACAATGTAGTCACCATACTGTACAATACAGTCACCATACTGTACAATGCAGTCACCATACAGTCACCATACAGTCACCATACAGCCACCGTACTGTACAATACAGTCACCATACTGTACAATACAGTCACCATACTGTACAATACAGTCACCATACAGTCACCATACTGGAACATACAGTCACCATGTTGTGCCATACAGTCAACATACTGTACCATACAGTCACCATACTGTACAATACAGTCACCATACAGTCCAATACAGTCACCATACTGTACAATACAGTCACCATACAGTCACCATACTGTACAATACAGTCACCATACTGTACAATACAGTCACCATACAGTCACCATACTGTACAATACGGTCACCATACTGTACAATACAGTCACCATACAGTCACCATACTGTACAATGCGGTCACCATACAGTCACCATACTGTACAATACAGTCACCATACTGTACAATACAGTCATTATACAGTCACCATACAGTCACCATACAGTACAATACAGTCACCACACTGTACAATACAGTTACTATACAGTACAATACAGTCAGCATACAGTCACCATACAGTAGGATACAGTCACCATACTGTACAATACAGTCACCATACAGTCACCATACTGTACAATACGGTCACCATACAGTCACCATACTGTACAATACGGTCACAATACAGTCACCATACTGTACAATACAGTCACCATACTGTACAATACAGTCACCATAATGTACAATACAGTCACCATACAGTCACCATACTGTACAATACATTCACCATACAGTCACCATACTGTACAATACAGTCACCATACAGTCACCATACTGTACAATGTAGTCACCATACTGTACAATACAGTCACCATACTGTACAATGCAGTCACCATACTGTACAATACAGTCACCATACTGTACAATACATTCACCATACAGTCACCATACAGTCACCATACAGTACAATGTAGTCACCATACTGTACAATACAGTCACCATACTGTACAATGCAGTCACCATACAGTCACCATACAGTCACCATACTGTACAATGTAGTCACCATACTGTACAATACAGTCACCATACTGTACAATACATTCACCATACAGTCACCATACAGTCACCATACAGTACAATGTAGTCACCATACTGTACAATACAGTCACCATACTGTACAATGCAGTCACCATACAGTCACCATACTGGAACATACAGTCACCATGTTGTGCCATACAGTCAACATACTGTACCATACAGTCACCATACTGTACAATACAGTCACCATACAGTCCAATACAGTCACCATACTGTACAATACAGTCACCATACAGTCACCATACTGTACAATACAGTCACCATACTGTACAATACAGTCACCATACAGTCACCATACAGTACAATACAGTCACCACACTGTACAATACAGTTACTATACAGTACAATACAGTCAGCATACAGTCACCATACAGTAGGATACAGTCACCATACTGTACAATACAGTCACCATACAGTCACCATACTGTACAATACGGTCACCATACAGTCACCATACTGTACAATACGGTCACAATACAGTCACCATACTGTACAATACAGTCACCATACTGTACAATACAGTCATTATACAGTCACCATACAGTCACCATACAGTACAATACAGTCACCATACTGTACAATACAGTCACCATAATGTACAATACAGTCATCCTACAGTAGGATACAGTCACCATACTGTACAATGCAGTCACCATACAGTCACCATACAGTCACCATACAGCCACCAGACTGTAAAATACAGTCACCATACTGTACAATACAGTCACCATACTGTACAATACAGTCACCATACTGTACAATACAGTCAGCATACAGTCACCATACAGTAGGATACAGTCACCATACTGTACAATACAGTCACCATACAGTACAATACAGTCAGCATACAGTCACCATACAGTAGGATACAGTCACCATACTGTACAATACAGTCACCATTACAGTCACCATACTGTACAATACAGTCACCATACAGTATAATACAGTCACCATACAGTCACCATACTGTACAATACAGTCACCATACTGTACAATACAGTCACCATACTTTACAATACAGTCACCATACAGTACAATACAGTCAGCATACAGTCACCATACTGTACAATACAGTCAGCATACAGTCACCATACTGTACAATACAGTCATCATACAGTACAATACAGTCACCATACTGTACAATGCAGTCACCATACTGTACAATACAGTCCCCATACAGTCACCATACAGTACAATACAGTCACCATACAGTACAATACAGTCAGCATACAGTCACCATACTGTACAATACAGTCACCATACTGTACAATACAGTCACCATACTGTACAATACAGTCCCCATACAGTCACCATACAGTACAATACAGTCACCATACAGTACAATACAGTCAGCATACAGTCACCATACTGTACAATACAGTCACCATACTGTACAATGCAGTCACCATACTGTACAATACAGTCCCCATACAGTCACCATACAGTCACCATACAGTAGGATACAGTCACCATACAGTAGGATACAGTCACCATACAGTAGGATACAGTCACCATACAGTAGGATACAGTCACCATACAGTAGGATACAGTCACCATACAGTGTACTTCAGCTCTATGTTGAACGCACAGTAGATTGTGAGCACATTTCACAAAGTCCAATATCCAACAGAAACCTTGGTGAGAACAGAGCAGTTATTCATCTGTGCTGTAGTACTACTAGCTATACCTGCTACCTGGGACAACTCCTCTCCTCTCCTCTCCTCTCCTCTCCTCTCCTCTCCTCTCCTCTCCTCACAAACACTATAAGTGACGATCCAGAAATACAAAAATAACATTGCGCTCCCTCCCCTTCCCATCCCTCTCTCTCTCTCACTCTCTCTCTGTGTGGAGCAAAACCAGTGAGAGTACACAACACACACAAAACCAGCGGGGGTACAGGTACACCCTCTCCCCTCCTTCCCTCTTTTTCAAATCCCTCCCTCTCTTACCTTGGCAGGCAGGGAAGAGCTGGGTTTCTCCAGGAGGTCCCAAAGCTTCTTCCTCTTCTCCTGGCAGCAGGTGTTATCAAACTCAATCTCTCCCTCTCTCTCTTTCAGCGTCTCCGCCTCCCTCCGCAGCTCCTCGTTCATCTGTTCTTTCTTCTGGTGGTACCGGGCCTGGCAGCAGGACTCCAGGTAGATCTCATCTATACCCCAGTAGTCGAGCTCCTGGCCGAACGACAGGGCGCACATCTCCTCCATCATGTGCAGCTTCCCTGTGCGGTAGAAGTTGAGGATCGAGGTGAAGGCGCCCGGGTGCCGGTCAAAGAAGTATTCGTTCTCATGGAGGCTGTAGTCGTCGCAGACCTCCATCAGGCTCTCGTGGGTGTTGCAGTCTCGGAGCTTACCCAGGCGGGTACGGGGCAGCCGGTCCAGCGTCCGCCACAGGACCTCGTGGTTTAGACCTCCGACGTTGACGCGGACCCTCCTGGAGCGGGCCTTGGTGCGGATGATTTGGATGGGCTCTGGTGGGAGGGAGGTTACCCCTGGGTGGTTGTTACCCCGTGGAGTGTTTAGGGGGGTCTTAGGTCCAACTGTCTCAGCCATGGTGGTGTGTTAGTGGAGGAGGAGGGATGGAGGACAGGAGGAGGAGGCTTATCTGGGGAGGAAATGAGTGGAAATAAAAAGAAGCAGAATTATTTTGGGTCCTCATTAGACAACTTCCTCCATGGCTGAGAGAAAGAAGACTCACAAAGAGAGAGAGAGAGAGAGAGAGAGAGAGAGAGAGAGAGAGAGAGAGAGAGAGAGAGAGAGAGAGAGAGAGAGAGAGAGAGAGAGAGAGAGAGTGAAAACAATGTACTGAGCAAATGTCAAATTGGCTTTTTACCAAATTACCGTTCAACAGAACATGTATTCACCCTGCACACCCTAATTGACAACCAAACAAACCAAAACCAAGGGCAAAGACTTATCATGCTTTGTTGATTTCAAAAAAGCCTTTGACTCAATTTGGCATATACAAAATGGATGGAAAGTGGTGTTGGGGGTAAAACATACGACATTATAAAACCCATGTACATGTAACGGATGTGAAACGGCTAGCTTGGTTAGCGGTGGTGCTAGTATAACGGATGTGAAACGGCTAGCTTAGTTAGCGGTGGTGCTAGTATAACGGATGTGAAATGGCTAGCTTGGTTAGCGGTGGTGCTAGTATAACAGATGTGAAACGGCTAGCTTGGTTAGCGGTGGTGCTAGTATAACGGATGTGAAACGGCTAGCTTAGTTAGCGGTGGTGCTAGTATAACGGATGTGAAACGGCTAGCTTGGTTAGCGGTGGTGCTAGTATAACAGATGTGAAACGGCTAGCTTGGTTAGCGGTGGTGCTAGTATATCGGATGTGAAACGGCTAGCTTGGTTAGCGGTGGTGCTAGTATAACGGATGTGAAACGGCTAGCTTGGTTAGCGGTGCGCCCTAAATAGCGTTTCAATCGGTGACGTCACTTGCTCTGAGACCTTGAAGTAGTGGTTCCCCTTGCTCTGCAAGGGCCGTGGCTTTCGTGGAGCGATGGGTAACGATGCTTCGTGGGTGACTGTTGTTGATATGTGCAGAGGGTCCCTGGTTCGTGCCCGGGTATGGGCGAGGGGACGGTCTAAAGTTATACTGTTACATACACAAACAACAAGTGTGCGGTTAAAATTGGCAAAAAACACACAAATTTCTTCCCACTGGGTCGTGGGGTGAGACAGGGATGCAGCTTAAGCATATATATCAATGTATTGGCGAGGGCACTAGAACAGTCTGCAGCACCCGGCCTCACCCTACTAGAATCCAAAGACAAATGTCTGCTGTTTGCTGATGATCTGGTGCTTCTGTCCCCAACCAAGGAGGGCCTACAGCAGCACCTAGATCTTCTGCACATATTCTGCCTGGGCCCTGACAGTAAATCTCAGTAAGACCAAAATAATGGTGTTCCAAAAAAGGTCCAGTCACCAGGACCACAAATACAAATTCCATCTAGACACCATTGCCCTAGAGCACACAAAAAACTATACGTACCTTGGCCTAAACATCAGCGCCACATGTAACTTCCACAAAACTGTGAACGATCTGAGAGACAAGGCAAGAAGGGCATTCTATGCCATCAAAAGGAACATAAAATTCAACATACCAATTAGGATCTGGCTAAAAATACTTGAATCAGTCATAGAGCCCATTGCCCTTTATGGTTGTGAGGTCTGGGGTCTGCTCACCAACCAAGATTTCACAAAATGGGAAAAACACCAAATTGAGACTCTGCATGCAGAATTCTGCAAAAATATAGTCCGTGTACAACGTAGAACACCTAATAATGCATGCAGAGCAGAATTAGGCCGATACCCGCTAATTATCAAAATCCAGAAAAGAGCAGATAAATTATACAACCACCTAAAAGGAAGCGATTCCCAAACCATCCATAACAAAGCCATCACCTACAGAGAGATGAACCTGGAGAAGAGTCCCCTAAGCAAGCTGGTCCTGGGGCTCTGTTCACAAACACAAACACACCCCACAGAGCCCCAGGACAGCAGCACAATTAGACCCAACCAAATCATGAGAAAACAAAAAGATAAATTGACACATTGGAAAGAATTAACTAAAAAACATAGCAAACTAGAATGCTATTTGGCCCTAAACAGAGAGTACACAGTGGCAGAATAACTGACCACTGTGACTGACCCAAAATTAAGGAAAGCTTTGACTATGTACAGACTCAGTGAGCATAGCCTTGCTATTGAGAAGCCACCGTGGGCAGACCTGGCTCTCAAGAGAAGACAGGCTATGTGTTCACTGCCCACAAAATGAGGTGGAAACTGAGCTGCGCTTCCTAACCTTCTGCTCAATGTATGACCATATTAGAGACACATATTTCCCTCAGATTACACAGATCCACAAAGAATTAGAAAACAAATCCAATTTTGATAATCTCCCATATCTACTGGGTGAAATACCACCCTGTGCCATCACAGCAGAACGATTTGTGACCTGTTACCACAAGAAAAGGGCAACCAGTGAAGAACAAACACCATTGTAAATACAACCCATATTTATACTTATTTATTTCATCTTGTGTCCTTTAACCATTTGTACATTGTTACAAGACTGTATATAAAAATATGACATTTGTAATGTCTTTATTGTTTTGAAACTTCTGTGAGTGTAATGTTTACTGTTAATTTTTATTGTTTATTTCATTTTTGTAAATTATCTACCTCACTTGCTTTGGCAATGTTAACACATGTTTCCCATGCCAACAAAGCACTTTGAATTGAATTGAGAGAGAGAGATAGAGAGAGAGCAAGGGGAGAGAGATATAGGGAGAGAGAGACAGAGACAAAGACAGAGACAGAGACAGAGACAGAGAGAGAAAGTGGTGTAGGGGGTAAAACATTAGACATAATTAAATCAATGTATACTGGCAATACGTGCAGCATTAAAATTGGTAAGAAAATAACAGAATTCTTTAACCAGGGGCGTGGCCTTCGCCAGGGTTGCAATCTGAGCCCTGTACTCTTCAATATTTACATTTAAAAAAATTAAAAAATCCTCATCCCCTGGTGTTAGTCTCCACAACTCAGAAGTTAAATGCCTACTCTTTGCAGATTACCTATGCCTGCTGTCACCCACAGCACATGGCCTACAACAGAGCCTGGACCTGCTAGAGCAGTACTGCCAGATCTGGGCCCTGGCAGTAAACCCCAAAACGACTAAAATAATGATTTTACAGAGAAGATCCAGATCTCAGGGAATTAGACCAAAGTTCTCAATTGGTACAAAATATATAGAGTACTGTACACACTAGAATTACTGAGGTTTAAATATAGGGAGTAATGTACACACTACAATTACTTAGGTTTAAAAATAAGCTCAACTGGACACCTTCATGAGGCAGTGAATGAAGTGAGAGAGAAAGCACGCAGGGCAGACTACGCCGTTAAAAAGCTAATTCAAATTGAAATACCTATTAAAATTTGGCTAAAACTAATTGAATATGTCATTGAACCAATTGCACTTTATGGCAGCAAAGTGTGGGGCCAACTTGCAAAACAAGATTTCATCAAATTGGACAAACACCCCATTGAAACCCTGCATGTAGAGTTCTGTAAGATTCTCCTACATGTCCAGAGGAAAACTACAAACAATGCATGCAGGGCAGAATTAGGCCAATATCCACTAATAATAAAAACTCAAAAAGAGCAATTAAGTTTTGGAAACATCTAAAATACAGTGACCCCCTCTCATATCATTACCAAGCCCTGCAAGGCCAAGAGCTGAGCAAAGAAAAGAGTCCCCTCATCCAGCTGGTCCTGGGGCTGAGTTCACAAACCTGTTCTACTAACACACTGAAGCCTCAGTCCCCCCATCCAGCTGGTCCTGGGGCTGAGTTCACTAACCTGTTCTACTAACACACTGAAACCTCAGGACCAGAACATCCAACCAATCAGGATAAACCAAATTACAACACAGTCAAAACAAAACTACATTACTTATTGGGAAACACAAGCACAAACACAAAGCAAAATGCAGTGCTATCTGGCCCTAAATCAACAGTACACCGTGGCTAAATATTTGACCATGGTTACTGATCAAAACCTTAGAAAAACCTTGACAAACTACAGGCTCAGTGAGCACAGCCTTGCCATTGAGAAGGGTAGACACAGGAAAACCTGGCTCCCTGTAGAGGAAAGGCTGTGCAACCACTGCACAACAGCAGAACCTGTCTCCCTGTAGAGGAAAGGCTGTGCAACCACTGCACAACAGCAGAACCTGTCTCCCTGTAGAGCACATATGTCAGAGTCAAGGCCCGCGGGCCACATCCGGCCCGCAAGAAGGTTTTTTACGGCCCCTGGGATGATCTTGATTTATTATTAGAACCGGCCCGCAGCAAGCCGGCAGCCCGCAGATCTTTTACACGCACCAATACTACATTTCCCACAATGCAAAGGTGACGCACCGAGCAGTAGGCTGCTTCATTTCAATATTTATTGGCACAGCAGTCGTCAGCATCACAGTAAAATTAACTTTCAGATACCCATCAAAAATGGCAAAACGGAAGGTGGATACTGAGAACCGGGGGTTTCAAACAAGGTGGGAGTCGGAGTATATGTTCACGAAGGTAGCTGGAAAACCTGTGTGTCTTCTGTGTGGAGAAAGTGTGGCGGTACTGAAAGAGTATAATCTGAGACGACATTATGAAACGAAACACGCGGACACACACGCGGACGCAACTGTCAAGGCCAGTTTTATTTTGGCAGAAGAGATCGCTAAATCAGCCCGGCCATTTACGGAGGGGGATTTCATCAAAAACTGCATGATTAAAGTTTGTGACGAAGTTTGCCCAGAAAAAAGGCAACTCTTTTTAAATGTGAGTCTGAGCAGAAACACCATTGCCGAGAGAGTAGACCAGTTGTCCATCAATCTAAAAGAGCAGCTTGTGAAAAAGGGAAAAGATTTTATTGCATATTCCTTGGCTGTGGATGAGAGCACCGACATTTCTGACATTGCCCAGTTGTCAATTTTCATCCGCGGAGTGGACTCCAACCTAAGCGTGACAGAGGAGTTTTTGGCTTTACGTCCTATGCATGGCACAACTACGGGGCATGATTTGTATGAAGAGGTGTCAAGATGTGTAAATGAGATGGAGCTGCCTTGGGAAAAACTTGTGGGTTTGACAACCGACGGAGCACCTGCGATGTGTGGACACAGGAGCGGACTGGTGGCGAAGATACGGGAAAAGATGCAAGAGGAAAACGCGACAGGTGAGCTGACAGCTTATCATTGTATCATACACCAGGAAGCGTTGTGCGGTAAAGCCTTGAAAATGGAGCATGTAATGAGCATCATCACGCGCACAGTTAACTTTATCAGAGCCAAAGGTTTGAATCACCGCCAGTTCAAGGCATTTCTGACGGAGTTAGAAACGGAGCATGGTGATTTGCCTTATCACACAGAGGTGCGATGGCTAAGCCAGGGAAAGGTGCTTCAAAGATGTTTCGAGCTTCGTGAGGAGATTTGTCTGTTCTTGGACAGCAAAGGGAAAGACACAACACAACTCCGAGACGAAATGTTTCTGTGTGAAATGGCTTTTCTGTGTGACATTACGAGTCATCTGAATGCAATAAACTTGCAGCTGCAGGGTCGGGATCGTGTCATCTCTGATATGTACAGTACAGTGAAGGCATTTAAAACCAAACTGACTCTGTGGGAGACGCAGATGCGGAAAGAAAATTTGAGCCACTTTCCCAGCTGCCAGACCATGAAAGAGAAGCTCTCTACCAGTGCGTTCCCGAGCACACAGTTGGCTGATAAAATAGGTATGCTTGCCGCTGACTTTCGACGCCGATTTGCTGACTTTGAAGCACAAAAAAGCAGGTTGGAACTGCTCGGTAACCCATTTGCTGTTGACGTGGAAAGCTCACCACCAAACCTCCAAATGGAGTTGATTGACCTCCAATGCAATGATGCACTGAGGGCAAAATATGCGGCAGTGGGTGCTGCGGAGTTCGCCCGTTTCCTCCCCGGCACAATGCCCCAGCTGCGCATCCAGGCTGCTCAAACGTTGTCTATGTTTGGCAGCACATACCTGTGTGAACAACTGTTTTCTTTGATGAACCTGAACAAAACATCACACAGAAGTCGACTTACTGCTGAACACCTCCACTCAATTCTGAGGATTTCTTCAGCTCAGAGCCTTACCCCGAACATTGATGAACTTGTGGAAAAGATGGGACACCACCAAGTATCACCCTCAACCTCAAACAAGTGAACATTACTGTGCAATCACATATTTAGAGTTTTTACTCAGTTCAAGTTTAAAAGTTAAAATTTAATATTTGTTTTCACTGCATGTTACTTCTCCTTAAACAAAGTGTTGTTTTTGATTAATAGATTTTTGCACTTTATTTTTTTGTATTTCAATCCAATTATATTTTAAAAATATTTCAGTTGAGTGGATGATAGAAAATTGCTATTATTGTTTTTTCTTTGAAGTAAATTTAGCCCACTTTTGCTAAAATAGAAAATATAGTCTACTGATGGTGCCTTGAATACCGGTTTCTTTCATTTAATGTTCATGTTATGGGGATATTTATATAAAGGAAATTTGTCTTTTGTGTCTGTTGAAAATTAAAGATTACTGACAGAGCCATAAGAAAATATTGCTTTATTTATCTGATCATATTGTAATATATTTGTTAGGTTTTCAGTAGGTTCAATTAGGTTCACTAGACTATATGCGTCATTTAAAAATTTTTCAATGAACATTCGAACAGTCCGGCCCTCGTCTTGTAGCTGATTTTTTTATTTGGCCCTCCGTCCATTTGACTTTGACACCCCTGCTGTAGAGGAAAGGCTGTGCAACCACTACACAACAGCAGAACCTGGCTCCCTGTAG